>NW_004949111.1:3618253-3639084 GCF_000317375.1 Microtus ochrogaster
CCTATTATTCTTAGGTTTGGTCTTTTTATGGTGTCCCAAATTTCCTGGATGTTTTGTGTTAAGAATTTGTTGAATTTGTTATTCTCTTTAATCAATGAGTTTATTTCCTCTATAGTATCTTTGGTGTCTAATATTCTTTCTTCTATCTCTTGTATTCTGTTGGTTATGCTTGACTCTGTAGTTCCTGATCAGTTACCCAGATTTTCCATATCCAGCCTTCCTTCAGTTTGTGTTTTCTTCATTACCTCCATTTCATTTTTCAAGTCTTGAACTGTTTCCATCATCTCTTTGATTTGTCCTTTATAGTAACTCTCACAGGTTAGCTCAGATTCCAGGTTACCTTGCCGGGCCTGTTGGAGGAATTCTTGCATTGATGCCCGCCCATCTCTTCCTTCAAATTCAGCCAGGAAAGTCTTGATGTCTTGGTCCCATCTATGCTGTGACTGACTCTGGGTGGATCTCCTCAATGCAAGAGCAGGAACTGTTCCCCTTTGGGTGGATAGCCTCAGTGCAGGAGTAGGCACTGTTTCTGAGCCAAGGACCTTGCAGCCAATAGGGCAGGCTTGAGGGGGTTGGGCTGGGATGTGTGGAACAAAAAAGCTCCTGCAGCAGGAGCTGAATGGGCCCAGTGCTCCTTTCCCAGATATTCTACCCTGACCCGGGATGGCACCCACTCACAGGTCTGAAAGGTTGTCCTCAGCACAGGAACAGGACTCTTGGCGGTTGAAGGACTCCACAGACAAAAGGGCGAACTTGGGGGGGGGACGGTTGTGTGGAGCCAATAAGTCCCTGCAGTAGGAGCTGGAGGTGCCGTGCACTCCTGTCTGTCCGGGCAAATGCACACTCACCCCTCTGGGTGGGTAGCCTCCAAATTTTTCATGTTAAAATATAATAATCTACACAAATATGTTTACTGGAACACTATTTAATACCAAAACCTGGCAACTATGAAAATATACCTCACAATTTCTGCCCACAACTCCAGCAGAAGCCTCCTACTTTAGTGGAGGCCATGCTCATGACTAGAACCCCAGGTAAAACACTGCCTGCCGACATCCAACATTCCCTCAGCCCCTAATCAGCCATTCACAACAGCAGCCCCTTCCCTTGGCTCAATATCCCAGCCCACAACTATGGCAAAGATTTCATGGGTAGCCTGGGAGCAGGTGGGCATGGGAAGTGGAAGGATTAGGTGAGGGGGAATATGGAGGGAGAGAATACTATGTGAGACAATTTTAATTCATGGACAGTTTCGGAGTGAGGTAGAACCCTAGAGCAAGGGAAACTCCCAGGAATCTATGAAGGTGACCCTGGCTAAGACTCCTAGTAATGGGGGACACAGAGCCTGAATCATCCATCTCCTGTAACCAGAAAAGACTTCCAGTGTAGGAAAATCTACAATTTGTCCTGCTTGTAAGATGTACTGGGGTAAAGATAGCACAGATGTTGTGGGAGTGGCCAACCAATGATTAGTACAGCTCAACACCCAGGCCAAGAGAGGGGAGCCAAACAGTGGGAACAGGGACTATCTCTAATTCTTTGGATTGCTTTTGGGACACTTATCCTCCTATTGAGTTACCTTGTCCAGCTTTAATGAGTGGATGTGCCTGGTCTTATTGCAACTTGATATGCAATGGTTGTAACACCCCTTCATGATAAAAGTTTTGAAGAGACTGGGAATAGATGGATGATATCTGTGATAGTTTGATTGTAATTGAGCCTATGATCTCATATAGAGCAGCACTATTAGGAGGTGTGCCTTTGTTGGGGTGGATATGATCTTATTGGAGGAAGTGTGTAACTGTTGGGGTAAGCTTTAAGGTCTTTTTCTTAAGATTCACTCAGTGTCCCAGTTAGTTAACTTCCCGTTGCCTGCAAGCTACAGAACTCTAAGCTCTCTCTCCCGGACCATGTCTGCCTGCATGCCACCATGCTCTCCACCATGAAAATAATAGACTAAATCTTAGAAACAGTAAGCAAGCTGCCCCAATTAAATGTTTTCTTTATGAGTTGCCATCGTAATGGTGTCTCTTCACATAAATAAAAATCCTAATTAAGATGGTATCTCAGCCTAACAAAGACTATATGGAACAAATCTGTAGCTAACATACTAAGTGAGGACATGCTCAAATTATATTAGGAATATGAGAAGAGTTTCTAATTTCTCCATTCCAATTCCACATAGTACTTTAAGTCTTAGCTAGATAAGTAAGACAAACAAACAAAAGTGAAATAAATGGAAAACAAAGTAGTCAAAACATTCTTTTTGTTTGTTTGGGGGTTTTTTGGGTTTTTTTTTTGGTTTTTTATCGTTTTTTTAGTCAAAAACATTCTTACTTGAAGGTTAAACAATTCTACATATAAGAAAGCCTAGTCTCCACTAACAAATGTTCAGTGCTCATAAACACTTTTATCAGACTCACAGGTGCAGAAATAACCCACAAAAGTCTTTGCACATACCGATAGCAAATATGTTGGGAAAAAATAAGGAAACAATCTCATTCAGAGTTGCCACAAAAATATAAAATACCTTACAATGAACATAACAATGAAAGTCAAAGACATCTACAATAAATACTCGAAAAGGCTCAAGAAAGAAATTGAAGAAGATACTTGTCTTAGCTATGGTTTCTATTGCTATGAAGAGACACCATGACCATGTAAACTTTAAAAAAAATGGTTTATAGTTTTTATTATGGTTCTTGTATGCAGAGACTCTTTATTCATTTCCCGGCTGCCCACATCAGGTTCTTTCATTTTATATTTTTTTTCAATTTACATACCAACCACAATTTCCCCTCCCACCCCCCTTCCACTGCCCTCTATCTCTCTACAGTCCACCCCATCCACTCCTCAAAAAGGCATATTAAGTTGATGTAGAACCAAGGCCCTTCCCTCTATATCAAGGCATCCTACCATAGGGAATGGGCTTCAAAAAGCCAGCTCATGTACCAAGCCCCAAGCAATAGTGGAGAAGGACCTGAACTGGCTTTCCCTTGTAATCAGATTGGTGACTAACATAACGGTCATGGTAGACCCTTCATCCAGTAACTGATGGAAGAAGATGCAGAGATCCACAGACAAGCACCAGTTGGAGCTCTAGGGGTACAGTTGAAGAGAGGGAGGGTGGGTTATATAAGCAAGGGGGATCAAGAAAATTAAAACTCTTAACACTAAAGAGTTCTGTGGCTTATAGTTCAGAGGTTCAATTTATTATCACCATGGTGGGACATAGTGGTGATCAGGAAGACATGGTTGTAGAGAAGGACCCAAGATTTCTACACCTTGGTCTGCAGGAGCAAGAAGTTAGTGTGTGTCACACTGAGCATAGTTTGAGTAAAGGAAACCTTGAAACCCACCCCCTAGTGACACATTTCCTCCAACAAGGCCATACCTATACTAAGAAAACCACACAGCCTAATAGTGTCACTCTCTATGGGGCCATTTTCTTTCAAACCACCACATTTCACCCCCTGACCCCCAAAAGCTTATAGCCATATCACAATGCAAAAATACATTCAGTCCAACTTCAAAAGTCTGCATAGTCTATAACAGTCTCAAACTTATGTAAAAATCTAAAGTTCTAAGTCTTTTCTGAGATTCATGATATCTCTTAACTGTAACTAGTACTCTGTAAAATCAAAATAAAAAGGCACATCACATACTTCCAATATACAGTGGCACAGTATATACATTACTTTTCCAAAATGGAGTAAAATGAACTCCAGCTCCTTTCAGCTTTGTTGATTGCAACACACTTCTTTCTCTTATGCTAGCTCTGTTTCTATTTAGTGTCTCTCCTTGGAAAGTATCCCTGGGCTCTGGCCTCTCCAATACCTTGGAGTCTCCAATGCAATCCATGCTTCACCTTCTAACTTTCACACAATGCCATCTCTAGGTCTGGGGACACACCCGAAACATGCCTTGGCTCAGTGGCTTTCCTTAATCATTGAGGCAAATTCCATATCTCTTTCTTCTACCCTTGTCTCCAGAACCACCTGGACAATGTTGTCACATTCTGTTGCTTACTGGGGCTGGAACATGGCACCCTCATTCAATTACATCTTCACCAACTTTCTGATTTTGGTGCTTTCTTTCACTGCCAAAGCTATTCTGAAACTGGGTTTCTAGGTCTTATCTCAAACCCATACATCTGCCAGCTCTGCCTCTGGAATTCTGGGATTAAAGGTGTGTACTACCACACCAAGCTCTAAGCTTTTCTTTAATTGCTTTTCATAAGTTGGAAGTGTAACTGGGTAGGATCTTGCACTGAAGTCACCACTCCTATTTCTTAATATGTTTATCTTCTTCAACACAGGACTTAACATCATTCCACTTTATGGTATGCTTTTTTTTCTCATCAAATTGTACTTTGTGTATTTTACTTTCTTGGTTTCTCCTTTTCATTATAAATATGTGTAGGAGTGACTAGTAGCATACATACAACATACATACATTAACCACACAGCAGAGTCAATACTAGTATGTTTTGATATTTTTACTACTAATAGAGTTAATCCAAATCATTGCATTTTAACCTCAGGGAAATTCTTTGAACAGGGGCCTAAAGAAGCCACATTCTTCACTAAACTATCACAGGAATAATTTCTAGACCACATACTAAAATTCTTCTCTGAACACTCTTGAGCCAGGCCCCCACATTTCATCAAATCATACTCAGCACCTGATGTGGGATTCCCTTTTGTATGCTGTGAATACCATTGATTAATAAAGAAGCTGTTTTAGGCCTATTGAAGCACAGAATAAGGCAAGGTGAGAATTCCAAACAGATAGAGGAGAGATTAGGCTGAGTCAGAGAGAAGCCATGTAGCTGCCAGGGTGAAAAGATGTGAGCCATGAGCTGGAAACTTGCTGGTAGACTACAAGTCATGTGGTAAAATGTAAAGTAATAAGAATGGGTTGATTTTAGATATAAGAGCTAGGCAGCAATATGCTTGCTTAAGCTATTGCCCAAGCAGTGTTTTGAATAATATAGTTTCTGTGTGATTATTTTAGATCTAGATAGCCTGGAACAAATGAGCAGCCTCCACCAACAAATTGGCATACCAATGCCAGCTAAATTCACATAAAACCTGAGGGAGCTTGAAAAAGATTTCACACACACACACACACACACACACACACACACACACACACACACAAAGACAGAGTTTTTTGGTAGATTCAATTTTTTTTTCTGGATGGGCTCACAGTGAGCAGGGACATGTGGCTCCTTTGAGGGAGGTGCAGTAAAAACTGCATGGCTTCTTTAAAAATGGCAGCTTCCTGATTCATCAGCACAAATATCTCTGACTCTTTTGGAAGGTCTAGCTACAGAATATTTACAGAATATTTAAATGGGGTTTGTGAAAAGAGTGCTACAACTTGCTTAATGGCAACACAGACCTGCTGTGTGCCTGAAAATGGGGCAATATGCATGTCTCTCAGAGGCAGCAAACATGCCTCTGCCATGTTGGACTGGGCAGAGTCAACAGGCAAGACCATGGAGTTGGTCCTAGCCATGGATACTTAGCATTTACAAAAGCTTCTCATCAGAAAATAATTACAGATATGCAATACAGGCATATTCAGACAAAAATAAACCTCTAAACAAGTCACAGTATGTTTTAAAATGTGTGTAGGCTTGAGAGAGAAAAGAAAAGGAGGATAGACAGTTAAAATAGAAATAAATAGTTTTAAAAAATAAAACAAAGTCTTTAAAGAGACACAGTTCAAACAGTCATAGATTAAAAGAGAGAAGAAAAATAAGCCACGTAAAGATGGAATATACACAGAGTCTGGATTATATATTATTGTGTTCTCCTTGAAAATTTTAACTGTTAATGAGCTAAGTACAGAAAGACATTTCACTGTATGGGCTGCTAAGCTAAACCAACATATATATTTTAAAGGTATCTTTATTTCAAAATTAGGGTCTAAGGATATGTTGCTTTGGCAAAGAGATTCTGCTTTTGTTTCTACAGAAGATGAGAATCTTTAGATTCCTACCAGACTAATGCGGTTTGATGGCCCAAGACCCTCCAAATGTCTCAGTGAATCCTCCCAAAAGCAAAAATAAAATACTTCTCCCAACAAAAATCAGGAAGCATTTTGGAAAGAACTTTTCCCAAATTCTCAAATATTGTTTATAAATGTTTATTTACAGTTAAAGGGGGGATATGATATAGAGATTTGCATTGGCTTGGATTTTGGTTTATTGATAAAAATTTAAGGTCAATTTTGTTGTATGTATATTTCTGCCCTCAATTAAGGTATTGTGTTGGTGAAGCTCATTTGAAAACATAATGAATAATTAGGAAATATAGGTTAATAGATAATTGTGTATAATAGTCAATCTTGTAGTCATGTTAATTCGCTTTTCTAGATATATAGAGTTATATTTTAGTTAGATAAATAATCTTCAAACCTTTTAAAGGCTACAGAATATGGAATTTAAAATGCTTTAAAAATTTAGGACTTTTCATGACAGTGAGAAACATCTGTTACTGGCAGCACCAATCTGCTTCAAGAGGATGTTGGTCATTGAAGAGGCTTCTTATGAAGTTGGGTAACCATTTGGGCAAGAAACTTCTCTTGCCTTGATAATATGCTGCATAAACTGGACTTGAAGGACCCACAGAAAAATGACTGCTAAACTTGCCTAATGGTCCTTCGTGTTTCCTACTTCATGAAAGACTGCCAGACATTCTGCAGGACACAGCAGAAAGTGACTGAACTGTCTTTGGAATTTCCTGCTTGATGAAAATGTGTGCTGGATACTATGGGCCTGAAGGCTGAAGATGGATGCCCCAACGGTACAAAAGAACTTTGGGTGACTGTCCAGACAGTGAGATGTCTCTGTCAATTCTAGAGTTTTGGAAGTTGCTTACAAAGTACTTCCTGTTTACTTAGGTAAGAGTATATTCTTCTAGAGTCTTTGATGAGCTGAAGAATAGATCGTTACAGTAATAGTTATGATAAAAGATAAAGTAGATATAAATATTATAACTAATTCTTGCTTGACAACTGTTTTGTTGTATGTAATCTTGCTATGTTAAAGCTAAAACCTTCATTTTTCTTTAGACATAAAAGGGGAGGTGATGTGGGATTCTCCTCTGTATGCTGTGACTACCATAAAGAAGCTGCTTTGGGCCTATTGTAGTACAAAATAGGTCAAGATGGGAATTCCAAGAAGATAGAGGAGCTGAAAGTAGGCTGAGTCACAGAGAAACCATATAGTCACCAGAGTAGAAAAATGTAAGCCACCAGCTGGAACCTTGCCAGTAGGCCACATGCTTCGCGATAAAATATAAAATAAAATAAATTGGTTAATTTAAGATATAAGAGCTAGCAAGCAATACACTTAAGCTATTTGGCAAGCAGTGTTTTAAATAATATAGTTTCTATGTGATTGCTTTGGATCTAGGCAGCCAGGAACAAACAAGCAGCCTCTGCCAATAAACATCACTATCTCTCTTGCTCCTACTATTAAGGCCCATTCTGCAGCACTCAAAGCATTCAACTGCTTTTCTAACCCGAAGTACCTAAGTTTAAATTCCTCCAAACAAAAACATGGTCATGTCTATCACAACAATACCCCAGTCACTGGTACCAACTTGTGTCTTAGTTTGGGTTTCCATTGCTGTGAAGAGACACCATAACCACAGCAACTCTTATAAAAGAAAATATTTAATTGGGTAGCTTAAAGTTCAAAGATTCAGTCCATTATCATCATGATGGTTCTTGGCAACATGCAGGAAGACATGGTACTGGAGAAGGAACTAGAATTCTACATCACTGATCCATAGGCAACAGGAAGTAAACAGAGATATTGGACATGGCTTGAGTACCTATTAGTCCACCCCCTAGTGACACACTTCCTCCACCAAGGTCTCACCTACTCCAACAAACAAAGCCACACCTCCTAATCATGCTACTCCCTTATGAGCTTATAGGGACCAATTACATTCAAACTACCACAATATTAGAAAATGGAAAGACTTCCAATACTCATGGATTAAAAGAATCAACACTGTGAAAATATCCATTCCACCAAAAGCAGTCTACATATTCAATGCAACCCCAATCAAAATATTAGAATCTTTCTTCTCAAAAATAGAGAAAATATTAAAATCAATTGGAAACACAAAAAGACTTCAGATATCCAAATCAATGCTGAGTAATAATAGTAATAGTCATAATAATAATAATATTGAAGTTAACACAGTACCTATTTTCACATGTTTTAGGGGCATAACTAACAAAAACAACATGATAATAACACAAAACAGCCATGGAGATTACTAGAACAGAGAAGATGAAACTATAAAAACATGCAGTTATAGTCACCTGACTTTTGTTGTTGTTGGGAGATTTTGTTCTATTTGAGAACTGGTCTTGAACCCAATCTTTTTTTTAAAGATTTATTTATACATCTTTATTTATTTTAAGTATACAGTGTTCTGCCCACATGCATGCCTGCAGATCAGAAGAGGGCACAAGATCTCATGACAGATGGTTGTTAGCCACCATGTGGTTGCTGGGAGTCATCTGACTTTTGAAAAAGACAAAAGAAACAAAAACACTTGTTGGATAAAAGGCAGCCTCTTTAACAAATGTTGTTAGAAAAACTAGACTACTACATGAAAATAAATGAAACAAGATCATTATCTCTCACATTGCATAAACAATCAATTCCAAATCTATCAAAGACCTTAAGACTCAAAACGTTGAAACTATTAAGAGTTAAAAACAAGAAAAGCACTTCATGACATAGGCATAAATGACTAAGGACTTTTTTTTAAACATGATAGGACTCTGTTCACACAGGAAATAAGGTCAATAATTGACAAGTGGTAAAATTAAAATTTAAAAAGTTTATGTAAAGCAAAGAACTCGGTTCAATGAGTAAGGAGTAGGCCTTATGAAATGGAAGAAAATTTTTGCCAGTTTTTTTAAAATATGTACACTGTAGAATAGCTAAATTGAAGTGATTAACATAAGTTTGATCTCATGAATTGATTTTTTGTGAGCCAGGAATACATTTTGCTTTGACCCTCTCAGCTATTTTTTAAAATACAATATATTATTAAGTGATAAAGATAGTTGCTTTGATACCAATTTAATTTAAGAGTCCATCTATTCAAAAAGAAAAGAATCAAAGAATAGCTACTTAAATATAGATATTAGTTATGTCCAGACAATATTCTAAGCAATTTTTCATTTTTATTCTACTCATTCTTAGGCAATCTAAGAGTACTCCTGCCTTCTAGAGTCTGTGATTCTTTCAGTAACAAAATGCCTTGCATTTCCACCCCAGGAAACAGCATAATTTGTTTTCATTATGCAGCCCTTTCTCTTGGAGAATCACTTTTCTATATTCTGGTTCATGATCCAATTCAAGTTAAAATCAATTGTCCCAACTCCTGGGGTTGACTTCTGTCACTGCTATTTTATTTCAGCCATGTATGAAGTCATTAGCCCTCCATTGCCATGCCTACATATTACCACAAATACAAAACTAGTGTGTACTGAGCAACTTCATTAGAAATATTAATAAAAAGGGAGGTACATGTCCAAGGTGCATCTAAGAGATGGTTTTAAACAGAATACCAACATCTTAGACACTTTCACAGGTTGTCAGTTGTCCTTAACATCTAATGTACCACTTCTTTTTTACCAGCCTCATTTTCCTAGTTCTAAGATCCTTTGCCTTTTGTTCTGTCCTGCTGGTTCAAAAAAGGAATACAACTTCTTTCTTTGACATTTGAACAAATTTTGTCTCCTCCAACCTATGTCAGTCTCTGGATACATCCTGCATTTCAAAAAAGATTACTATTATTTAAGGGCATTTCATGCGGGAAAAACCATCTGTCCCCGAAATGCAACTTATCCACAAAGAGATAACATAAATAAAGATGCAGATTTTCTTTTTACTTGATGATTACTTGGTGATATCTGAAAAAGAAATGACTTCAAATTCTTGGGGGTATATTCCTTTCTTAAATAGAGCAAATTATAGAGAAAAGTTCTTGTCTGCCTGTAATAGACAGATTCTCAACAATAAGCATACATTTTCAACTAAATAATACATGCAACTATTACTTTTAAAAGGAAGTATTTCTTATTGATGATTACCTGTAATGTACTTTGCATACTTTTTGTTAAATATCTGAGTTTTCAGCTTTGTTCCTGCCGACTTCTTGAACTCCTTCAGCTCCAAGATCTACCATTTTCCTCCCTCGCATACTACTTTTCTGCTTGCATCTTATGAGGGGGTGAAAAAAATTGTTAGTGTAAAAGAGATAAGCAGTATGCTTGCTGGCTCTGATCTATAGCAATATACCTACAAACAATGTAAATGCTGTATCTGGGGACTGTACAAATATTTTTATTATTTGTAAGTAGTCATTAGATAAAATTAAACTGGAGTCAGAATTCAAATAATTATTTTGGACATTTTTTGGGGTATTGAATGTTTATTTTATGTCAATGAGAAATTATTTTTTTAACTTGAGGCTTGGTGTTTCAAATACTGCTTTTATAGCAGGTGGCACTTGTCTGATTGAGACTTCTAGTACGTGGAGGAATCCTGGCTTGCTTTAAAAGCCTACACCAAAATGAACATTATAGACTTTTGCCTCCTGGACCTTTTCAAAAATCTTCAGAGATAAAAATTTGATGTACTGGTCCATATATATATATATTTTTTTGGTTTTTCCAGACAGGGTTTCTCTGTGGTTTTGGAGCCTGTCCTGGAACTAGCCTTGTAGACCAGGCTGGTCTCGAACTCACAGAGATCCGCCTGCCTCTGCCTCCCGAGTGCTGGGATTAAAGGCGTGCACCACCACCGCCCGGCTGGTCCATATATTTTAAATGCATAAGTATATTCATCATTGAACATTTATTTGGGTAGTTTAAAAGTTATATTAATTAGAAATATTTTAGTAGAACAAAATGCATCTGTATTTTTAAGTTTTAGAAAAAAAACTTGTGTGGGATTGATTTACAAAACTTACTATTTATACTAGATTTTTAATGAAATAGAATGATAGTTTTAAAATTCGGCATTCTGGGACTTATAAATGTCATTGGTTTAGTGTACTTCAGCTTTTCACAAGCCACCCCCACGCACATACATTTAGGAACCATGACTGCCTAATCATGTGACCTAGTGGTGTGCAAGCAAAAAGTCACAGTTGGAAAGATACTCAGTTTGCAGATCAAAGAAGCGAAAATCAAGTCAGACACTAATGGTGTAATCAGACCAGTGTCACTGTAGAGAGACTGACAAAGAAGAGAAAGAAGAAATGGCTGCCCAGTCTTTACTCAACAAGTTGATCAAAAACAACAGTGTACACAACAGAAAGCAAGTGGAAATCCTGCAGCAGGATCTGAATTTCCCCTTGCAAGAGTGAAAAGCTTTACCTGAAAGCACACATTTTCCTGGGTGTAAATGCCTTGTGCCTCAACTGACCATCCAACAGCCAGGAGAATGCGCTACCCATAATGCTTGCTGAACCCCCACTAAACCTGAGCCTGCAGTTACATCTAGTACTAAGAAATCAAACAGCAACTTCTGTACCGGTCATTGTCCACAGAGTGCAGCCAGAAGAGAATTATGTTCAGTATTTATACATCTTTCCAACATGTAGGCTCACACTTCCAACAGGAAAAGTAATAGAGCAGATGGGCAAATTTCTTTCATTGCTGAAGCTTTCTTATTCTATTTGAGGCAATACTAATTGGAAACAGGGGTCTCTGCATAGTATGAGCATTCTCAATAGAATCTGGTAGCATCTTAAAAGACAGAAAGACAACATGAATGATTGGATCCTCATTTGACGGAAGACCGACAGCTAAGAAGCTTCACCTGGAACTAGCACTACTCTCAGTGCTGTCCCTTCATGCGCTAGTGTCTTCATGGAATACTAGTGTCTTCATGGGATAGGCCGAAAAGGGCACTTCAAAGAACATGGCCTGAGTACAAACTACCTTCCTCATTCAAAATTACATTTAGACTGGACCAAAAGTTGTACAAATACTTGGAGAAATTTATGTAAAATTTTGCACTTTAAGAAATAGCCCTTCCCCTTCCTCTTTTAAATACCACAGTTCTTTTCTCCTTTTAAACAATGGTTCTACAGTTGGTGTTGATGGTAGTTGGGTCTGATCTATTTCCAAGCTTAGGTATTAGGACTAGCCTCTGGCCTTAAATAAATGAGAGAGTAAAAGTTTAGGGAAGCCAGGCAGGACATGCCTCTGAACCGACTGCCATTCATACTGCAAATAGAGTGGTCACAGAGTCCAAAATTTCCCCACTGGATTATAATTCCTGAATTATGGCCATCTTCTAAAATGGAGACACATTCTAGCCAGTCCCTTGTACCCACTGTGGCAGAGGCTGGCCTTCTTCCTTTCTGGCAGTGACTCACAAAGGCAGATTTGGAGATGGGACCCAACTCTTTGGCTGGCCACTGTGCCTAGTACTCAGTAACAGCAACCAGAAGATAGTAGGTGGTTTTTTGAACACCAACATGGCTCTGCTTTCTGGTTCTAATCTGTGAAGTTTCATGCCATGGCCTGAAGCACAGTAATAGTTTGTAAAGGAGGTCATGACCAAGCAAGAACTCTTGATTATGATATTAGTAGGCTTCATTGGTTACTTATTTGTATGAATAATGTCAGATAAATTGCAGTGATAAACAGCATTCATTATAATAAAATTTAAAATCTAGTTTGACCTTTGAATGGGTCTTGTGCATGCTGTTTCAATTGCTATGAGTTAATATGTGCAACTATTCTGCTGTGTCCAAAGGACACAATTCTCTTGTATTAATGCACTCCTTACCCCCTCTTCTACTACAATCTCTGGCCTGTGGGAGGAGCAAATATGATATACATGTTCCATTTAAGACTTAGTATTCCACAATCCATTATTCTCTCCATGTTGACCAGTTGTGAGTGTCTGTGTTAATAAATATCTACTATTGTTAATCAGCAACCATAGAAGATTCTCTGGGGAAGGTTGAGGGATGCATTTACCTATGAGTATAATAATAAGTAATTAGAAGTTGTTTTAATACAATGTCCATTTAGCAACATAATAGTAGCAGGTTTTACTGTAAGAACTATGACTTATCTAGCCTCAGATTCTTGCCCTTACAATAATGTCAGATATTTGCTTCTTCTTGTGGAGTGGGACTTCAATATAAGGGGGAAATGATTGGCTGCACCCATGATGTTTGTGCCACTATTGCACCAGTAGATGTATTTTGCCAGAACAGTGGTTATTGAAGTTTTCTGCTTACCAAAAGTGGCCCACTAGGCACTCACATTCCACGTGGCCCGGCTCCACTTCAGTGAGCCGGGCTTCTTACCCATTTATTGGCTGAATGAGCGGAAGGAGCTCCCGCAACAGGAGTTCACAGAATTCACAACTGGGAAAGATTGATTTGAGAAACTATTGATAGTTATTTGGTCATACAGGCAGAGTCAGTTTTCTCTTTTTTTTCTTTTTTGGTTTTTCAAGACAGGCTTTCTCTGTAGCTTTGGTGCCCGTCCTGGAACTAGCTCTAATAGACCAGGCTGGCCTCGAACCCCCAGAGATCTGCCTGCCTCTGCCTCCCGAGTGCTGGGATTAAAGTGATGTGGGAGTGTCATATATCAATCTGTTGATTTCATTGGTTAAGCAATAAAGAATTTGCTTGTCCCTCATAGGTTAAAACATAGGTGGGAGGAATAAACAGAACAGAATGCTGGGAGGAAGAGGAAGTGAGCTCAGACTCGACAGCTCTCCTCTCCGGGGCAGATGCCTCAGAGAGGCCATGCTCCACTCTCCCGGACAGATGCAGGCATTGAAGCTCTGACCCAGGATGGACGTAGGCTAGAATCTTCCCGGTAAGACCGGAGCTACACAGTTTATTAGAGATGGGTTGATCTGGATATCAGAATTAGCCAGTAAGGGCTAAAGCTAATGGGCCTAGCAGAATGGGCCAAGCAATGTTTAAAAGAATACAGTTTCCATGTAATTATTTCAGGGCATAAGCTAGCCAGGCGGCCGGGGTGCCGGGGACGCAGCCCACTGCTCCTTATTACAACATTAAAGGCATGCGCCACCACTGCCCGGTGAGTCAGTTTTCTTTAATGGTGTTTCTTTAGCCCCTGGTAAGTTGAACCACTCCTTAGATAGAAGACCATATCTAAAAATATATGACTATCACTGAGTGAATTTGGTAGGTGACAACAAAGAGGATGTAAAATTGAGTGGGTAGAGACAAGAAGCATGAATCTAGAAGGAGCTGGGAAAGCTGATTGATTATATTCAAAATACATGGTATGACATTCTCAAAGGACTAATAAAAAAATACAATTTGAAGGCTCGAGAGCTGGATCTCTGATAAGAGCACTCATTATTGCAAAAGACCAGGGTTTGATTACCAGAACCCACATGGTTACTCATAGACACCCATAACTCAAGTACCAGGGGATCCCACATTTTCTTCTGACCTGTGTGAGCACCATGCTCTCATGTAGTATACAAATAAACATGACAGAAAAACATACATAAATTAAAATAAAAATTAAAGTTTTAAAAGTAATAAAAACAATTTACTAATCATTTTTGTACTTTCTGATTATTAGACTATCATACAGTCATTAAAAATAGAAAAGGATTACAATTAGACATGTTGAGATTTTTCAGAGTCTGTGTACAAGAGCTCAAAGTTATAAACAGAAGCTTTCAGCATTTAACTGTAGACTCAGTTCTTAAACTAGACAATACTGTCACCTAGTGGCAGAGACTGGCTATTGCTTTTGGTTAAGCAATCTAAAAACTGTTTTTCACCTGATTGTGTATCAATAACAGTGGGATTTTTAAATAATTGACAGATGCAATATCATTCAGTATTTCTAAGGTGGGGTAAATTGCACTAAGAATTTTCTTTGAGAACATATAGCAGTTTAGTTTTCAATTGCATTCAGTTGCAAAGTATTCAAACCTACTTTTCCAAGAAAAAAGGGGGATTGAACAACTAAAATAATTATACATTGCTTATTTTACTTGCACTATTAGCTGTGTAACATATGTCAAGTTATTTAGTCTCTCTGAATCTTAATTTCGTTGCCCTAACAATGCAGATAGATACTAATATTGTCTACATATTGGATTCTGAGAATATAGTGAGTATTTCTTCTTCAAACTGTGTCTGAACCAAGAAACATTTATTTTATTTTAACTCTTATTTGTATTACAAAATAGTAAGAAATAAAGTAGATGAATACTAGTAATATACTTATATTTAATTTTTATTAAGTTTTGCATAATTCTGTATTGAATTGAAGTTGAGTGAAGTTCCATACCAGAGTAGGCTATCTATGTGCCAGCAGAAGCTTTATGATAAATGGACTCAAGTTTTACTTGAACTCTTCCATTTATAAAATGGGTATTGAAAATCAGTCACATTCTAGCATTTACTAGACTTGTGGAAATCAGTTAATATTCCTAAACTTTACATTATTGACAACATGAAACAGTATGTCTAAAAAAGATATGGTATGATGATTGAAATAATTCATATGGAAGTTTTAGAACAGTAGGAGACTTCAACTATCTGAAGTAAGTTTCTCTGACATATAAAAATAAGTTCTGTCTACATTGTTATTAATGACTGTTATATAATATGCACAGCTGAAGTGATAAGCCAGTATATTACATAATGAGAGAAGGAATGCTGTGGCAATTTGGGGTGATAGAACATGTTTGGCCTTACAGATGTGAATTTGAAGAATGTGTAGTGTGTTAGAGTAAGGAAAAAGTGTTGGTTGTAAAGATCCTGAAAAAAGAATAAGAGGCCTGGATTTGAGTTCAGCCCCTTTGACAATTTCCATGTGGCTTTTGTTTATGTCACCAAATCTTTGACTGACACTCTGAAACTATAGATAAGTCCCTAATTCAATACTTCCTTTTATAAGTTGCCTAGGTCATGGTGTCTCTTCACAACAATAGAACAGTAGCTAAGACATTACCTGAAGCTATTATTTTTTTAAAAAAAATGGTTATTTTCTGCATTCACAATCTAATTATCTATTAGGGGTTGCATTTTCAAGCATTGTAGTTGTTTATGTGCAAAAAAGAAAAAAGATACAGCAGATATATGAAATAAATTATTCACTTAGGAAAAATTAGCCAGTTGGGGCAGATGTTTTTTAACTAGTTAGGAAAATCAGCAGCAACACTCAGGGGTATAACTGAACATAGGCTTTGAGAACCTTCCCAGCCTCTTTTTCTTTTTTCCTTAATTATTCAAGCTATGTTTTACGGAAAATTCAAACATTCTGATTATGATGTCCTCCCTGATCCTCCACATGTTTCACCTATCCACCCCAATCCTTATTTCTTTCTTTCCTTAGAAAACAAATAGGCAAATAAAAAGCAAACAGACCATGATTTTAAAAAATAGCAAAAATACCCCACAATAAACAAAATCAGAATCAGAAACCATAATATATAAGCAAAAGGTCAGTAAGATAAAAAATAAACATGCCCAAACAAAGTACTAGGAGATAGTAAAACTCTACTAAGAGACCACTGAGTTTGTTATTTGCTAACCATCTACTGCTGGGCATGAATCCCATCATTAAATATGGTTTACATAACCAGTGAAACTCCATTGAATACAATTAAAGTTTCCTTTGCAAGTGGTTATTTATGGAGATAGCTTCTTAGCTAGCTAGGGATGGGAGCTCATGTCCACTTCCCCCTCTCTGCACTGGGAACCCATTTAACTTAACTATGGGGTCCGTACATGCTGCCATTGTCTCTGTGAGTTCACATGAGCATCAGTCCTATCATGTCTGGAAGATGCTGGTTCTTTGGTGTCATCCATATTTTCTGGCCCTTAGACTCATTCTGCCTCCTCTTTGGCATAGCTCCCTACGCATTGAGGGGAAGAAGGGTTTGGTGAAGACAGAAACCCCATTTAGTACTATTAGAAGGTCTCACATTCTCTTCACATAGTCCAGATGTAGGTCTCTGTAATAATTCCCATCTACTACAAGAGGAAATTTCTCTGGTGATGACTAAGCAAGGCACTGATCTATTGCTACAGCTGAATGTTCTTAGGAGCAATTTTATTGCTATATTCCTTTAGCAGAACAGTAGAATTTGGTTTTTCCCTAGGCCCATGGCCTATCTAGTTTCAGCTTCTTTGCTAACTGAACAGTGTTATGCATAGGTTTCATCTCATGGAGTAGACATCAAATCCAATCAGATAATGGTTGGTTACTCCCAAAATATTTGTACCACTATGACACCACCATATCATGCAGACAAGTCAAATTTGTATATCACAGTGTTTGCAGAAGAGTTGATGGATACATTTCTACCATGGTAGTGTATAGTTGGCAGACCTTCCTGTACCACTGACACTAGTGAGTAGAAGTGAAGGCTCTAGTTAGGTGCCAACTTAACTTCTTTGTGTTCAAGGAAATAGATAAATGTTGTCTTCAGCAATAGAGCCTTACCATCAGTTTGCAGAGAGAAATCAAATAGCTGTGTTAAGAGCCTGAGTTATTTGGGGGTTTCTATGAAGCCCAGTTGGTCAACAACTCAATTGGATAGAATGCAGTCCTGGGATTAGTAGTGAAAAGATGTGTGGTTGGGACCTTCTCTCCCCCATTATTTGATAATGCCATTTAGATTTATCCTATATATGTACATATTTTAAGAAGTTTCTAAAACAGTATGTCTTTATATGACCTTTAAAATGTCCCTAGTGTTACTTGCCCCCCCACACCATATTTTCTCACTTACCTTCTTTCCACCCCCCTCCCTGTTTAATATTCCTGTTCCAGTCTGCTCTCTGTCTTCCCATAACTATATATTCTATTCACCTTCCTTGGAGAATCCTCCCCTCCCCAGTAGTCCTATACTCTCTGTGTAAGCTCTGTGATTATATGTATTTTAGTATGCCTATTGAAGGCATAAAAGCTGACATCCACATATAAGAAGAATACATACCATATTTGTCTTTTGGGGCCTGGTTTACCTTGCTCCGGATGATTTATTTTTCGTGATACATCAGTTTACCTACAAATTTCATGACTTTTAACAGATGAATAATATTCAATTATATAAATACACCACATTTTCTTTATTCATTCATTTGTTGTTAAAATCTAGGATGTTTCTAATTTCTAACATAGCAATGAACATAGATGAGAAAGTGTCTGTGTAGTAGCATATAGAGTCCTTTGATTACATGCCAAAGAATGGGATATCTGGATCTTGAGATAGATCTATCACCAGCTTCCTAAGGCCCACCTCCGTGATTTCCATAGTGGCTAAGCAAATTTTCACTCCCATCAGCAATCCCCTTACCCCCATCCTCTCCAACATGAGTTGTCATTTGCCTTATTGAACTTGGCCATTCTAACTAGTGTAAGATAAAATCACAAAGTAGTTTTGATTTGCATTTCCATGATGACTAAGGATATTAAACGTTTCATTAAATGCTTTTCGGCCATTTGTTTTCTCTTTTGAGAATTCTGTTTAGTTCTGTATACAAACTTTAATTTTGGTTAATTGTTTTCTTAATGTCTTATTTTGAGTTCTTCATACATTTTATGTTAGCCCTCTACCAAGTGTGTAAAAATCTTTTCCCATTCTACAACCTGTTGCTTTTTGTCAAACAATAGTGTTCCTTGTTATTGTGGTGGCTTGAAAAACATGCTCCCAAAAGGAAGTGGCACTATTAAGAGGTGTGGGCTTGTGGAAAAGGTGAGGTCTTCTTAGAGGAAGTATGTCACAATGGAGACAGGTTTTGAGATTTCATATTTGATCAAGATTATCACTTAGTATCTCAGTCCACTTCCTATTGTCTGAAAGATATGTAACACTCAGCTTCCTCTTTAGCACCATGTCGGTCTGCATGCCTCCATCTCCCACCATGATGCTAATGGACTGAAATGCTGAACTATAAGTGAGCCACCACAATGAAATGCTTTCCAATATAGGACCTACTATATCCATGGTGTCTCTTCACAGTAATAGAAACCCTGAGATAGAAGTTGGTACCAGGAACTGTGGCATTGCTGTGATAGGCCGTACCATTATTTTGTTTGGAGAAATTTGGACTTTGGGAGCTTGGTTTAGGAAAGCAGTGAATGCTTTAAGTGCTGTTTAATGGGCCACACTAGTAGAAACATGGAAGACTGATGGAGGAAGGTCATTGGTTAAGTAATAAAGAAACTGCTTACCCTGATAGGTTAGAACATAGGTGGGTGGAATAAACAGAACAGAATGCTGGGAGGAGGAGGAAGAGAGGTAAGACGCCTCAGACAGACGCCATGCTCCCCTCTCCCGGGCAGACGCAATGAAGCAAGTCGCCAGGTCAGACATGCTGAATCTTTCCCAGTAAGCGCACCTAGTGGTGCTACACAGATTATTAGAAATGGGCTAAATTAATATGTGAGAATTAGCCTAGAAGAGGCTAGATATAATGGGCCAGGGAGTGTTTAAAAGAATACAGGTTGTGTGTTGTTATTTCGGGGTATAAGCTAGCCAGGTGACCAGGAGCTGGGGCAGCAGGAATTCAACCCGCAGCTCCTTCAACAGAAGACAGTGGTACTGAGGATAATTTGAACTATGACGGCCTGACTTGAGATTTCAGAAGAGAAGAATTTTAGTATGTGATCTAAAGATCATTCTTGTAATATTTTCTTGAATAATGTGACTGCTTTTGGCTCTTGTCCAAAGTGTCTGCCTGGGGCTAAATTGAAGAGATTTGGATTAATTCTTTTGACAGAAGAAATCTCAAAGCAGCAAGGTAAGGGTATGGGCTCTATCCAGTGGTATTAATGCTAACTCTGATGACAATTTATAATGAAAAGGAACAAGCTCAGCAAGGAAAAGTACAAAATATATACTTGTGGAGGGAAAGAGCACCAGAAAGTGGAATGGAGGTAAATCCTGTATTCAAGAGAATAAACAGATTAAAAACTGGAATAAAGGGAGTGGTGACCTCAGTGCAAGATCCCATCCAGCTATGTTTCCAATTTGTGAAAGGGAATTAAACAAAAGCTTAAAGCTTGGTGTGTTGTTGCACACCTTTAATCCCAGCATTCCAGGAACAGAGGCTGGCAGCTCTCTGAGTTTGAGGCCAGCCTGGTGGACAGATCCAGTTTCAGGCAGCGAAGGAAACCACCAAAAACAGAAAGTTGGTGAAGATGTAATTGAATTGAGGGTACCATGTTCCAGCCCCAGTAAGCAGCAGAACATGGCAACTTTGGCCATGTGATTTTGAAGGATAGCAGAAAAGGGGCTATGAAATTTGCCTTTGTGACTAAAGAAAGCTGCTTAGGCCAGACATGTGACAGGTAGGTCTCTGAATAGAGACCTAGATAGGCCATTGTGTGAACTTTTGAAGGTGAAGCCTGGGTTGCCTTGAAGACTCCAAGATGTTGGAGATGCCAGAGCCAGGGGATACTTGCTAAAGAGAGTTGCAAACAGAGAGTGGAACCACCTCAAGAGAAAGAAGTGTATTATAGTCAACAAAGTTGAAAGGATTTGAAGATTTTAAGAGTGCTTTAACATGAGACATTGAGATATAGAGATTGGAGTTTGCCCAGTTGGTTTTTGGTCTTGCTTTAGTCCAATATTTCCATACTATGCTACCTTGTCTCCATTTTGGAACAGTAATATATATATACTGTGCCATTATATATTGAAAGTATGTGAGTTGTTTTTTGATTTTGATTTCGCAGGGGACTACAGTTAAGAGATTTCATGAATCTCAGAAGAGATTTAGAACTTTAGATTTTCAAATGAG
>NW_004949111.1:3666297-3683703 GCF_000317375.1 Microtus ochrogaster
ATATTTGGTTTCTAGCCATAAATAAAGGATATTGAGCTTATAATTCGCAATCCTAGAGAAGCTAAATAAAAAGGTGAATCCAAATACAAACATATAAGCATCCTCCTGAATATTAACCTTCATCAGGTGATGAAAGAACCTACTTGATTTAATTGTAGTGGGGCGATCTGCTCTCAGTGTGGGCTTCACTGTTTCATGCTTGGACTATCCCGCGTCTGTGTGCAGGTGTCCGCAGGGTTCTCCAATTAGTTCTTTTACATAAACTGAAGTCTCTTGTGTTGAGTATATTTGTTGCTGATCTCTCCCCCTAAAATTACTGCAAGCACTGTTGGGAGGTGTGGGCTTGTTGGAGGAAGTGTGTCACAGGGGTGGGCTTTGAGATTTTAGATGTCCAAGCCAGGCCCCCCATGTGTCTCTCTTTTCTTACAGCCTGCTAATCTGGATGTACAACTCTTAGCTACTTATCCAGCATCATATCTGCCTGAATGCATCCATGGTCCCCACCATGAAAATAATACACTAACGCTCTGAACTTGTAATCTGCCATCAATTAAATGTCTTCCTCATAAGAGCTGCTGTGGTCATGGAATTTCTTCACAGCAATAAACCCTAATAGCCACAGATATAAAACTAGTACAATATGTTCACATGTGATCACCTCCATGCCCAAGCATGCAGAGGTGAGAGGCCACACATTGGGGATCTTCCTCTATCACCCTCTCCCTTATTCATTGAGCCATGGTCTCTTACTTAATCTGGAGCCCTCTGTTTGGGTTGAACTGGCTGGCCAGAGAGCCCCATGGATCTCCTTGTCCACCCTGACTTCCCCTGGTGCTGGGATTACAGATGCCTCTGTCTTACCTGTTTTCTGCGTTCCAGACACAGGTAGGTGCTCACGCTGGACAGCAAGCACTCTGCTCATACAGTCCTCTTCCCACCCAACACTGGGCTTGGTTTTCACTTCTCTGATTAATGAAATCAACCATGTTTTGCATGTTTTACTGGTCATCTTTAAATTTTCTTTGAAGAAATGTCTATTTAAGGCCTTTGAATATATTTTTAATCAAGGCATTTGGTTTCTTTTGCTGGATTTTAGGAATTCTCTGTATATTGTGGATATTATCTCTTACCACATATGTAATTTGAAAATACATTCCCTGACTCCATTGGTTGCCACTTTGATAAGGTGATTAATTTTTTGAAGCACAAAATTGTTTGGTTTTCATGAGGTTTGATGTGTGTTTTTTTTCTTATGTGCCTTTTGTTACAGAGCCTAGAAATCACTGTCAGGAGGCTTTCCTGTATTCCCTCTCAGAGTTTTATGCATTTTAGGTCTTTTATTCATTTTAATTTAATTTTTGTGTATGGTCCTTAGGTTTAAGTATGACCAAATGAAGTCAGGTTCAAGCTCAAAAAAAAAAAAAGAAATTTATTTCTTTTAAATTTTCCAGTTTGATGGGTATAGATTTTTAAAACATGTCATTATGATTCTCTGGATTTCCTTGTTGGCTGTTGTGAAGTCCTCCTTTTCTAATTTTATTAATTTGGAACTTTTCTTCCCATCTTTGAGTTAATTTACCTAAGTCTTTATAAGTCTCATTAGTTTTCTCAAAAAACCAACTCTTCTTTTTATCTTTGCGTTGTTTTTTTTTCTTTTTTGGTGGTGGGGGTGGGGGTGATGGTGGTGGAGGTTTGTTCCTATTTTACTGCTTTCTACTCCAGGTTTGATTATTTCTTTCTGTCGGTTCTTTGGAGTGTTATTTTATCCTTTTCTAGAACTCTCACATATGCCATTGAGTTACTAATATGAGATCCCTCATTTTTATATAGTCATTAAGAGCTATATAAACTTGCCTCTTAGAATTGACTTCATTTTGTCCCTTAGGTTTGGTTATCTTGTGTTTTCCTTTTCATTCAATTCTAATAACTTTTGAATTTCTATCTTAATTCTGTCTTGAACCATCCTTCATTTAATAATAAGTTATTCAGTTTGCACGATTTTATAAAATTTCTATTGGTTCCACTGTTGTAAACATCTAGCTTTAATCTATGGTGGCAAGTTAGGATATAAGATGTTGCTTCAATTTTCTTACATCTTTTGAGACTTGCTTTGTATTCAAGTATATCATCAGTTTTGGAGGATTTTCCATGAGATGCTGAGAAGAGAGTATATTCTTTTATGTGAGTGTGAGATATTATGTAAATATGGACTAGATTTATGATATAATTTAGATCCAGCATTTCTCTGTTATGTCTTTGTCTGGAATGACCTGTCTATTGGCAAGAGTGGGGTGGGGTATTGAAGTTACCTACTATCACTATGTGAAGGACAATGTGTAATTTCAGATGTCGTAGTTTCTCTTTTATGAACTTATATGCCTGTGCATTTGGTGTATAATTGTTTAGAATTACAATATTCTCTTGGTGGATTTGTCCTTTGATGAGCATATAGTAAAATTTTCTCTATTTTCATCCTCAGTCTAGATATTTATTGACCAATTTTGTTGTTTTTAGTCCATTTAGGGATCAAGGCAAAAAATATATGTTTAGTCCAATGACAGACTTCTCTGTGTCTTTTAAATAGTTTTGGATTGAATTTCTTTAGATATTATCATATTTTCACCTGCTTTATTCTTAGGTCATTTGCTTAAAATACTGTTCTCCATCCATTTACCTGAGCATGTCTTTACTTAATAGTAAGGTGTGTTTGCAGAAATATAGATCCTGTTTTCTAATCCAGTTTGTTACTCTGTTTTTATAAAGGAATGAAGACCACTAATATTGAGAACTATCAATTACTAGAACTTCTTGACTCCTGTTATTTTGTTGTTATAGTGTGGGATTTCCCCCTTCTTTTGATTTATATAGTGTGGGCTTTCCCCCTTCTTTTGATTTACTGGTCTAGCCTTCCTCAGTAGGTTGAAGTAAGCCAATGAATCATCTGCAAAGACAGGGATCAAAGACCAAGGGAATTCTCAGTCTGTATTCAGAGTTGTAATTTGCAGTAAATGGAGATGAGGTAGGAAGTACTGTGCCTACAATCAGACTAGTACAAGGATGGGGGTGAGGATGAAGAGATTGTAATAATGGAAATGAAGCAGAGTAAAAATCCCCTATCTGAACCCAGGTCTGGTGTGGTCACTGGAGATCCCAGATAGAGATGCTTCTCAATATCCCCGGCTCACACAAAGAAATGAGAATGAACTAGAAAGGGGTTGAGAGGGTCCACAGGAAGAGGGAAAGCTATGTCCATACCAAGTTTCAGCAAAGTTCACAGAGAATGGAGGTAGGGTGGGAGGAGGGGTACTTGCAAGCACACTGCTACAGTGCAGTGGTAAGAATGGAAAAGCAGGTACTTGCTCTTTAAATGGAGCAATGAAGCTGTAATCAAGCAGCCCATGCCCTGCCCCTACATCACCACTTGGAAGAGCAGCACATAGGCACAGACATTGGCATTGTGACTCCGTCATTATGATGCAGTCCTCTGTGGACCAGGGGAGATGTAAGGTGGTAATAGTCTTCAAGGACTCCCTCTTTTCTGGCCTTTTGGCAGGGAAAGGCCAGATGGCAGGCTGAAATCCAACTAAGCTTGTAGTTGCAGTCTCTAGTGAAGTCAACTCCAGCAAGTCAGAGGATTCAATCACCTTCCTCAGGTAGTCATCTCTGTTTCCTATTCCGCCATGACAGAGGACTATTTCCAAGTGTGAGTTGCAACAAACTGGAAACAGCTGACAACTTTTCATCACAGCATTGTAAGTCAAAAGATCTTGTCTATCAAGACCCTTACAGGCCAGTCAGTTGTTTACTAAGCTATCATCTGCCAAAGAGTCATGGACCAACCAGGCATAAGACAAGCAGGCCAAAGAAAAACAGACATGAATCAAGCAGTTATGAGCCCACCAGATGAAAGTCCATATAATACCAAAGAACCAGGGCCAAGCCAACCAAACATCAACCAGCCAAGCATGAGCCAACAAGACATGAACAAACCAGATGTGAGAAGACCAGATGCAAGGCAACCAGATATGAACCAACCAGGGCCAAGCATGGACCAGCCAGTCGTGAGCAAACCAGACGTGAGTCAACAAGGTTTGAGGCAGCCAGACCCAAGCCAACTGCATATGAAACATCCAGGCACAGGCCAACCAGGCATGAGTCAAGCAGGCCTGAGCCAAACAGGCATATGGCAGCCAGGCCCTCCTCCTCCCAACATAAAGCAAATGAACTCACGACAATTGGGTTCAGCATATACAGGCAGGAAATCACCAGAAATGTGGCAAATAGACCAAAGCAATCAGGAAATGAGACAATCAGACATTGTCCAACAAGACACAAGCAATGCAGGACAGAGACAACCTGATACATGGAACACAGATCCAAGTTATCCAGGAATGAAACAAACAGAACCATGGCAATGGGAGCCAGGCTCTCCAAGCTTGAGACAAACAGATGCATATCAATGGAACCCAAGCCATTTAGGCAAAAAACATTCAAATTCATGGCAAACAGGCCCACATCACCCAGTCATCAAACATTTAGAATTCAAAGAACCAAGTCCAACTGAACGCGGTACGAAACAACATGACACAGCACAACCAGGCCCTCCTAGTCAATCAGGCATGAGACTGCCAAGCCCAGGACTACCAGGATCCAGCCAACCAGATATGAGACAATATGACACATGGCAATCAAGCCAGAACCAACAAGGCATGAAAGAGTTGAGTCCTTGGCAACCAGGCCCCAGCTCACTAGGCAAGAGATTGTCAGGCACATGGCCATTGGGCCTTAGCCAACCAGGCATGAGACAATCTGACACATATCAACTAGGGCCTACTCATCCAGGTATGGAATGGTCAGATACACAACAACCAGTCCCTAGAATATCAGATACGACACAATTAGACATGAAGCAACTTGGCCACAGCCATCTAAGTGTAAAAATTTTAGATACACGACAATCAAGCCTCAGTCAACCAGCCATGGCAAAACCTGACACTTGTCAATCAGGCCTTAGCCAATCAGGCATGAAAGAGTTGGACACATGGCAATCAGGCACCAATCAACATGGCATTAAACAGTTGGATTCATGGCAATGGGGTCCCAACTCCCCAAGCAGAAAACAATCAGGCAAATGGCCAGCAGGGCCCAGCCCTCTAGGTATGAGACAATTGGATTCATGGCAACCAGGCCCGAGCCAACTGGGCATGAGATATTCAGACTCATGTCCATGGGGTCCATGCCACTCAACCATGAGACACTCAGATTTATGGCAACCAAACCAGTCAGGCACAAGACAATCAGATGCATGGCAAACATGCCCAAGCCACCCTGGCATGAAACAACTGGATACATGGCAATCAAGTCCCAACTTCCCTGGTGTAAGACAATTATATACATGGCAGCCAAGCCCCAGTTGCTCAAACACAAGACAATCAGAAAAATGGCACCTAGGTCCCAGCAACCCAGACATGAGACAAACAGATATTTGGGAACCAATACCAAGGCAATCGAAGACAAGCACCAGCCAACTGCGTACATGGCAAGAAGGCATGGAACCATATGAGACAAGTCAATCAGAAACCACTCAATTAGATAAAAGTCAACCAGACACCACCCAACCAGGCCTAGGAGAAATGACACCATCAGATACATCAGAGCCAAGTCCAAGTCAGCCAGAGACAAAAGCCAGCCCATCAGACACTACCAGCCAATCAGAATCAATTCAAGTAAGCGATAGTCAACCAAGTAAAAGTCAATTAGAGCCAAGTGAATCAAGCATGAGTGATTTAAGTAAAAATCAAGAAGGAATGCTCCAATTACCCATGAGAAAGAAAAACTCTGTTCCTTTCAAAATAAGACCTGCTGAGCCTCAAGACTGCCCAGATATTCTGCGACTGATCAAAGTAAGCCTGTATTTTCTTATTTCTTAGAAATAAGTGCAGGGCTGAAAGAACAAAATGAATGCAAAACTTAAACGAAAGTCTAAATTTGAATCTAGCTCTGTTATTTATGATCCATAAACCTTTACAATCTTCATTTTTCATATAAATCAAAATTATAGTAGTTGCTACAAGAGATTGTTGTGATGTTTTCTTTATATCCAGAATACAAATTTAAAAAAATATGAGATTTGGACTTGGGAATATAGCTTCATTGGTAAAGCATATCCAGAAGTCTGTTCACAGATATATCCCATGAGTCTAAAGAACGGAGAGAAAATTTTCTTATGCACCTGTTTATTTTAATGTCTTTCCTAGAAACCATACCAGTACAGTAAAGGTGACAATGTTGATCAGAATGAACTCTTATGCATATAGTATTGTTACCACATAATTGAAATGTTGCAAAAGTATGTTTTTTTTTCCTGAACTGTTGCTTTTCATGCTCTATTCCAACTGACCAAGACCATATAAAGAACACATCTTTATAAATGTGTACTAACTGTTATGGAAATGATATAATATGGACATGGTAGGATGCTAATAATGAAGTTATATTCTTATGTCTGGAATTTTTGGAAAAAAATTAATAGTCCTTTTGTCTTATTTAGGGCTACTATTGCTGTTATGAAACACCATAACCAAAAGCAACTTGAGAATGAAAGGGTTTATTTGTCTTACATATCCCAAGCCATAATCCACTGAAGAAAATCAGGACAGGAACTCAAACAGAGCAGGAACCTGAAGACAGGAGCTGATGCAAAGACAGTGGAGGAGTACTGCTTATTGGCTTGCTCCTCATGTCTTGCTCAGCTTGCTTTCTTATAGAACCCAGGACCACCAGTCCAGGGATGGCACCACCCACAATAGTTTGGTCCCTCCCACATCCATCAGTAATTAAGGAAATGCTCTATAGGCTTATATGTAATTGATTAAATATGTACAGTCTTAAAATGCCTGTAGTCTGATCTTATGAAGGCATTGTCTCAATTAAGGTTCTCTCCTCTCAAATGATTCTAATCTGTGTCAAATTGACACAAAATGGTCTAGCATATTGCTTTATTTGAAGAACTTAAATTTATTTCAGTTTTGTACACCAGTAAGACCTATTCAGGGGTAGAAATATTCTGTTGTATCCTTATACTATAATATGGGAAGATGTAATATTTTCAGTTTTTGTGAATGCAAAATATATTTTAACTCTGGCTTTCCTGGACAAATAAAATAAGGTAAATTAAAAAATAATGTCAATGAAAGTTTGAATACAAAAGAATATAACAAAATCAAAATAGTATGAAAAATTTTAATTGTTTAAAATCATAATAGTATAAGAAAAGTTATTAAATTGTTTAATGTATAAGCACATATGTATTTCCATGTGACTGACATGATTGGATTTGGCATTGTAAATTGAAAATTGATGCATAAACATGTAAGATCTTATTGTTGCATTTGTTCAGTTCATATCTAGGCAGTCATTTTGGTGAGAATTTATGACTGTAACTTCTGACATTGCTAAGTAAGCAAAAAATATATGGGAGGGAATAGAGGGAGAAATGATGTAAATATAGTATAATCTCAAAAATAAACGAAAACTGTTTTCATAAAAATTTCAGAGCTAGCACAATGAAACTTTTGATAAGAAATATTAACCAAATTCATAGCAAATATAAATTTATTATTCAAAGTATGAAACATTAATAATGATTTATATTGGATTGACATATATGGTTTACCTCCAGAAAAGGAATGCTCTGTGAGTTTAATTGCCTGGAATTTGCCAAAAGCAAGATAGTGTATAAATATGAGAAGCAAACTTCTGAAGCTATTTCAAGAACAATGGAGTTCTTTATTTTTTAATAAATAATTTTAACATTTTATTTTATTTTAATTTCATTTTAAATTCTAACTACAGTTCTTTTTCCCACCTTTCTTCCCACCCTCCCCTTGAACTTCTTCCCCCAGCCCACCTCTTATCCACTCCCCCTAACAGGTAAGGGCTCCTATGGAGATACAACAAAATCTAGCACATTAAGTTGGGGCAAGATCAAATCCTCCCCTCTGCATTAAGGCCTATCATGGAATCCCACCATAGGGAATAGGCTTCAACAAGCTAGCTCATGCACCAGGAATAAATAGCTCATGCCAGGGGCCCCTCAGATAGTTCAAGCTTCACCACTGTCTCCCATATATGGAGGGCCTACATCAGTCCCATTGAGGCTCCACAGCTGTCAGTCTAGGGTTTATGATTTTCCACCAGCTTGATTCAGCTCTCTCTGTAGATTTCTCCATCATGATCTTTACCTTTCTTGATCATATATTCCCTCCCCCTTCTCTTCAATTGGATTCCCGGAGTTCAACCTGGTGCTTGGTTGTGGATCTCTGCATCCGGTTCCATCAAGTATTGAATGAATGCTCTATGATGATACTTGGGATATTCACCAATCTGATTACAGAAGGCCAGTTCAGCCAACCTCTCCACTACCGCTAGGAGTCTTAGCTAGTGTCATCCTTGTGGAGTCATGGGAATTTCCCAAGCAACAGATTTCTCTTTAACCACATAGTGACTCTCCCTATCAAGATATCCCTTTCATTGCTCTCCCACTCCATCCCTCCCCACCTCATCTATCCTATTACCTCATGTTCTCATCCCCTGGATATGACAGATAGATATGAATCCATTTGCAATCTTCTACATGTTGACATCCAGTTATGACAGTACCTTTTGTTAAAGATGCTTTTCTTTTTCCATTGCACTATTTTGGCTTCTTTGTCAACAATCAGATGTTCATAGGTGTGTGGATTAATGTTAGTGTTTGATTCTATTCCATTGATCTGTGTGTTTTTATGCCAATATGAAGCTGTTTTTATTACTATATCTCTGTAATAGAGTTTGGAGTCAGGTATGGGGAAGCCTCCAGAAGTTCTTTTATTATATGGAATTATTTTAGCCATTCTAGGGCGGTTTTTTTTGTCTTTCCGTTTGAGTTTAGTATTGTTCTTTCAATGTCTGTGAGGAATTCTGTTCAGATTTTGATGTTGCATTAAATATGTATAAGATTGTCATTGTTATTATGTTGATCCTTCCTATTCAAGAGTATGGAAGCTCCTTCAACTTTCTGGTAATTCTTAAATTTCTTTCTTTAGAGATTTAAAGTTCCTATCATACTTATTACTCTAGCTAGAACTAGAACTAGTACTATTTTGAATAGATATGGAGAGAGTGGACAGCCTTTTCTTGTTCCTGATTTTAGTGGAATTGCTTTGAGTTTCTCTCCTCTTAGTTTGATATAGGCAGAGCAACAAGATTAGGAATATTCTGGGAAGAAGAAAGGCAGAGAGGCAGTCACCAGTTAAATGCAGAGGAAGTAGGCTGAGAGTGCCTTTCTGAGAAAAGGTACCAAGCCCCATGTCTAAACATAGACAAGAATTATGGGTTAATTTAACTTGTAAGAGCTAGCTTATAATAACCCTGAGATAATAGGCCAAAGGTTCAAAATTAATATAAGCCTCAGTATGTTTATTTGGAACTAAATGGCTGTGGGACCAGGCTGGACAGAAACATCCATGTACAAATGGCACCCAAACGTTTAGCACATAAATCCTGAGAAAGTTTAAAAAATAAGAAAGGGTTTTAGACAGACAAGAAACACAGCTTCTTGGTAATCATCTATTTTCCATTAGGCTCTGTTTTCTGGTAGTAAGAAGAGGTGTAGCTCATATAAGAGAGACTTTCTGACTCAGTATTAGTGGCAAAATCCTTGCAACTCTTATAAGAGGCTCTGCTACCAAACACTTAAATGGTATTTATGAGCTGCTGGCAGCCGGCTTCTTGGTGGTGGTATAGACCTTGAAACTCCAAAGACTTGTGGCAATAAATACAGCTCTGGCAAATATCTCCACCATGAAGCTAGGCTCTCAAAAAGCTAAGGAATTGGGTGGAGTCTGCCACCAAAGCCACAGCTTTAATCCTAGCCATATCACTTAGCAGATTAAAGATTCATGTGGTCAGAAAAAGAGATATATTCAGAAAAAGAGATATACAGTAAAGTCTGATTCAGACTAAAAAATTCCTCTAAAGTTCTTAAGAAAAAGAAATAGAGTAGTTAGGTGTGGTTCTTCACGGCTTTAATCCCATCACTTGAGAGGCAGAAGTAGATGGACCTATCTGAGTTTGAGGCCTATGGAGTTCCAGGACAGCCAAAGATACACAGAAAAACCCTGTCTCAAAAAAACAAAAATTAAAAATAAAAATAAAAGAAATAGAGTAAAAAAAACACATAAAGATGGAAAATACACAGAGCATCTTGATATTGTATGTTATTGTGTTGTCTTGGATTGACTGCTGAGGAAGGAACAACAGCTCCTCAAAAACATTTGATTAGAAATTCTTGATTAATCCAACTTTTATATTTTGAAAATGCCTTGAATTTAAAATTTAAGTCAGAAGATACGTTTCTTTGGGAAAGAGATTCTGCTTTTATTTCCACCAGAAATGTGGATTCATTCTGGATTTAAAAAAAAATCAGGTTTGATAAAGGAAAACCCCCTGAAAAAGCTGATAGGAGCAGATGGTCCAGAAGACACAATGTCTCAGAGCACCACTGTTGCAATTTCTTCTAAGTTCTGCATCCAGAACAGCTTTAAGCCTGCTGGCTGAAAGGATCCAGACTTATAGAATACCCCAGTCAGGACTTGACAATAATCCTATATTTCTTTGGGTCTCCATAAGATTATCAGTGTCCCCAATCAGCAAGAAGTAGCCTAGAAAACTATGCCCACAGTCCCAAAAATGGATTAGGGATGTTTGTCTTTGTTTTGAGTGTTGATTACAAGTTCTTATGGATAATGATCGAGAAAAAAAGATAAACAAAGAAAATTAGATTCAGAGTTCTTGTTTTGAAAAAAAAAAACAGGAAATTCTGTGGGAACAATGCTCTTGTACACTGTAAAGATTTATCACTTGCATCAGTTTAATTAAACTCTGGTTGGCCAGTAGCCAGGTAGTAAATATAGGTGGGGCAACAAGACAAGGAGAATTTTGGGAAGAGAAAAGGCAGAGTCAGTCATCAGTCAAACGCAGAGGAAGCAAGATGACAATACTTCACTGAGTAAGGTACTAAGCCATGTGACTAAACATACATAAGAACTGAGAGTTAATTTAAGTTGTAAGAGCTAATTAATAGTGAGTCTGATGTAATAGGCCAAACAGTTTATAATTAATTAGGCCTCTGTGTGTTTCCTTGAGACTAAATGGCCCGAAAACTGGGTGGTACAGAAACTTCCATCTACAGTTTGATGTTGACTTCTGCAAGGTATATATTGTTTTTATTATGGTTAGATATGTTCCTTGTATACCCAGTATCTCTAAGACTTTTATTGTGAAGGGGTGTTAAGTTTTGTCAAAGGCTTTTTCAACATCTAATGAGATGATCGTGTGTTTTTTCTTTCAGTTTGTTCATATATTGGATTACATTGACATATTTATATATATTGAACCAAACGTCCATCTTGGGATGAAGTCTATTTGGTCATGGTGGACAATTTTTTTGATATGTTTGTGGATTTTGTTTGCCAGTATTTTATTGAGTATTTTTTGCATCAATGTTCACGAGGGAGATTGGTCTGTAGTTCTCTTTCTATGCTGCATCTTTGTGTGATTTGGGTGTTCATGTAACTGCAGCCTCATATAAGGAGTTTGACAATGTTTCTCTTCTGTTTATATTGTGTGGATAAATTTGAGGATTATTGGAATTAACTCTTCTTTTAATTCTTGTATAATTCTGCACTGAAGCTTTCTGGTCCTGGACTTTATTTGGTTGGAAGACCTCTAATGACAACTTCTATTTCCTTAGGGAGATAAATTGTTTATTTATCTGTTCTTAATTTAATTTTGGTATGTGGTCCCTTTCCAGAAAATTGTCCAGAAATTTTTAGCTTTTCCAATTTTGTGGAATACCGGATTTTAAAGTATGACCCAATCATTCCATGGATTTCCTCAGTGTCTGTTTGTTATATCCCCCTTTTCATTTCTGATTTTGTTAATTCTGATGTTCTCTCTCTACCTTTTGGTTAGTTTGGATAAGAGTTTGCCTGTCTTGATTTTCTAAAAGAATTAACTCTTTGTTTCTTTGATTCTTTGTAGTTTTCTCTTTGTTCTAATTTATTAATTTTGGCCCTCATCTACTCCTCATGGGTTAGTTTGCTTCTTTTTACTCTAGAGATTTCTGGTGTTCTGTTAATTTGATATTGTGGGATTTCTCCAACTTTTTAAGTAGGCATTAAGTTTTATGAACTTTTCTCATTGTACTGTTTTCATAGTGTCCCATAAGTTTGGGTATGTTGTAACTGCATTTTCATTGAAACCTAGGAAATCTTTTACTTCTTTCTTTATTTCTTCCTTGAACCAAGGATGATTCAATTGAACATTATTCAATTTCCATGGGTTTTTAAGTTTTCTGGAATTTGTGTTTAAGCCATGGTGATCTGATAAGACACTCAGGCTATTCCAATTTCTTATATCTTTTGAGATTTGCTTTGTGACTGATTATGTGGTCAATTTTAGAGAAGGTTCCATAAGGTGCTGAAAAGGAAGTATACTCTTTGGTGTTTGGGTGAAAGGTTCTGTAGATATCTGTTAAGTACATTTGAGTCTTAGTTTGATGTGGAATTTTAAGTTTTAGTAATGTTTCTTTTACAAATTTGTGTGCCCTATTATTTGAGACATAAATGTTCAGGATTGAGACTTCCTTTTAATGGATTTTTTTTATAATGATGATGAAACATCCTTCTTCATCTCTTTTACCTTTATTTTGCAGTCTAAATTGTTAGCTAACCAAATAGCTATGTGAACTTGCTTCTTAGGTCTGTTTGGTTGTAAAGTATTTCCCCAACCCTTTACTCTGAGAAACTATTCATCTTTTGTTGTGCCTGTGTCACAAGACCCCGAAACAATACCGCCACAGAGCCAGTATCTGATGCAAACACAAAGGGTTTATTGAAGCAAGTTCAGCCTTGGGCAGCAACTCAGCACTCAGGAAACTGAGGACAGTCCTGAGCATTTACAGGGTGGGGTTTAAAAAGGGAATAATCACAAAGGAAAACCACAAGTGGATCCCAAGCCTTGTCAGAAGGTTTTGAGGTAGCTGACACTTAACCTGATTGGTTGTGGCAAGGAAAAGTATAGAATTGTACAGTAGTAAAAAATACATCCGGCATGGTTAAGGTACTTGGTTAGTGTCTGTTACTAGCCATGTTGTTCGTGACTGTCATCAATAATACCCACATCAGTCATACACACGATGGAGTTTAACTCATTTTGGGAACTTGGGATCACAAAGAGGGCATCAGATGGGTGGTCTTAGTCTAGTTCAAATTTGACCATCACACTTTGAAATTGAGGTGTGTTTTTTGTATGCAGCAGAAGGATGGATCCTGTTTTCATATCTGTTCTGTTAGCCTGTGTCTTTTTATAGGTGAGTTAATTCTAGTGATATTAAGGGATATTAATGAGTGATTGTTAATTCCTGATATTCCTTGGTGGTAGTGTGTGCATATTTCCCTTCTTTAGGATTTGCTGGTGTGGGATTATCTATTGCCTGTGCATTATGTGTGTAGAACTAACTTCCTCGGGTTGGAGTTTTCCTTCTAGGGCTCTCTGTAGGGCTTGATTTGTAGATAGGTGTAGTGATATTTTATTTATGTTTTAACAAAGTTTGCATGAAAATTAGAGTGCAGAACTAAGCCACTAGAGGCCAGGTAGTGATGTCATACACCTTTAATCCAGGGACTCAGGAGACAGGCAGAGGGATCTCTGTTAGTTCAAGGCCATCCTGGGCTTTACAAGATTGAATCTGTCTAAAAGAGAAACAGATCAATCAAAGGTGATCCCAGCACTTGGGATTACACACTTTTAATCCCAGTACTAGGAAAGTGGAGACAGGACTAATATGGCTGGGTGAAGAGAAGAGTATAAGATGGAAGAAGACAAGGAGAGTAGTGAGTCTGAGGTTTGGTGGAAACAGATCCAGTCTGAGGACAGGATTGCCCTTTAGGTCTGAGCATTGGTGGAGGTAAAAGAACTCTCTGATGGTTGGCCTCTCTGCTTCTCTTATCTTCAGCATTAACACTTATATCTGACTCTGGGTTTTTATTATGAAGACCATCTAGAATTCACGTTACAAATTGGTATTGTTTAAATCTGGTTTTGTCATGGAATATCTTGTTTTCTCCATCTATGGTGACTAAAAGTTATTTTGGCTATAGTTGTCTGGGTTGGCATCCATGGTCTCTTGGTGTCTGCAGAACATCTGTCTGGGGCCTTCTGGCTCTCAGAGTCTTTACTGAGAAATTGGATGTTATTCTGATGAGCCTATTTTTAGATATTACTTGACCTTTTTCCTTTGTAGCTCATAATATTCTTTCTTTATTATGTGTATTTTTTGTTTTTATTATTATGTGGTGAGGGGATTTGGGGGAGTCTAGCCTATTTGATGTTCTGTAAATTTCTTGTACTTTCATAGACATTTATTTCTTTATGTGGGGAAAGTTTTCTTCTATGATTTTGTTGAATATATTTTCTGTGCCTTTGAGCTAGTATATTCTCCTATTTCTACCCCTATTATTCTTAGGCTTGGTTTTTGCATGGTGTCCCAGGTTTCATGGATGTTATGTGTTATGACTTTGTTGGCTTTAATGTTTTTTTGACTGATGTGTTGGACTCTAGCATCCAAACACCGAGGAGGAGTCACCCCCAGAGACCACCTCACACACCACAGCCGATGCAAAAGCATGCGGATTTTATTTATTCTGTCATGATAGGGTCCCTCAGCATTCGGAAAGCGGAGAGACCTCAAATAGATGGCACAGGCTACTTTTAAAAGGAGAAGGCCACAGAAGCAAGGGGGGTTGTGATTGGTTTATTCAAAAGGGCTATTATCAATAATTGGCTGGAGAGCTGTTGCCAGATCAGATGAGGTAAGAGGTTATTTTGACCCGGTTTCCCAGGGGACTGAATCAAAACATACGTATATGGGTAATTGTTCAGGAACTGAGTATGTGTGTGTGTAGCTGTTAGGTCCTTGGTTCCCAGGGGAGGAGGGGAAGCACTATGGCACAGAGGCTGAGAGGATTCAGAATTGTCAAAAATGGCTTTAGAATTGTCTTAAAGTCTTACAATGAATCTATTTTGTTTATCATATCTTCAATACCTGAGGTTCTCTCCTCCATCTCTTGCATTCTGTTGGTTATGCTTGCACCTATAGTTCTTGTTCATTTACCCAGATTTTTCATTTCTAGAATTCCCTTGGTGTGTTTTCTTTGTTGCTTCTATTTCAATTTTCAAGTCTTGAACTATTCCCTTCATTTGTTTGATGTTTTTTTTCTTGGCTTTCTTTGAGAGATTTATTGATTTCTTACTATTTTTGTCCTCTATTTCTTTAAGGGAATTTTTCATTCTGTCTTTAAGGATATCTATCATCTTCATAAAGTGATCTTTAAGGTCAGTTTCTTCTGCTTCTTCTGTGTTGGCATGTTCAGGTCTTTGTGTTATATGACCACTAGGTTCTCATGCTATTATATTGCTCTTTAGGTTGTTGAATGTATTCTTGCATTGGGGTCTTCTCACCTCTTCCTCCAATCGGTGCAGGCAGTATCTTTGTCTCTTGGTCAGATTGTTGCAGTCAGTGTTTGTGTCTCAGTAATCCTGTCTTGGAGGGATCAGTGCAGCGGCTGTCTCTGTCTCAGGGAGCTCTGAGGTCACATGGGTTTGGGGATGGAGTGGGACTTGTAGGTTACAGGGCCAGATGTGGGGGTGGTGGGACAGTCTGCCCACAGGAGCCTTGCTGGCTTATTGGCTAGTGCCGCTGAGATGAGTGGGGGAGAGACCCAGGGTTTTGTCCCAGGGCCTAGGGCCCAAAGTCTGGGCTATCCAGCTGGGAAGCTGGTCACTCACCTCTTGGTCTACTCTGTGTTGTCTCTGTCTCACACAGTGCAGTTTAGAGTCTAGAAGTTCTCTACAGTACATGTGAGACTGTGGTAGTTGAAACAAGGGGAATTTCAAATCACAGAAAAAAAAGGAGGGGTTTTTCAACTAATGGCATGGGATTGACAGAGTAGATTTGATGGTGACATTCTATCTCAGTGTTTACAGTCACAAAAGTATACACACAAAGCAATTAGTTAAGAATGTAAGACGATAAAACCCAGAACTTTGTAAAATTAATGTCCTCAACAAAAATAAACAAAGAAGAACAAGAATAAATATTTTATTACTTTTCAAGCATGAGATAAATATCACAAAAGAAATAATTTGGATGTATGATAATGTTAATAATAATAATAATACATGGCATAATTTTAAAATTCTGAAGTTACACTAGCAAAAGTTAGGCAAAAGCATGTCACAAATTTTTCTGTAAAATAATAAAAATAAACATTGTGATTTTGACTGCCCAGAAACAAGTTTTTCTTTACTTTACAGGTTCCTACTGGACCCAAAGCTAGTAACCCAGAAAGTAAACCTTCACAAAACTGAGATATCAAATTTATCATGTGTCTGTTGTCTCTCTATAAGTCGACTATCATCTAGCTGCCAACTACTTATCTACATAATTTGTGTTGCATTGCTGCTTCATATTTTAATTTGTAGATAACTACGATCAAGTCTGACTTCTTTCTTAACAGATCACAGGATACCTGTGTTATAATGTTCAATAAATATTTTAAATATTATAATATTTACTAAATCATCAGCTGAAAGTTTTTTTCTACTTTGACAGGAATTGGCTTCCTATGAAGGTATGCAAGGAGAAGTAACATTAACAGAAATGGGTAAGATGTTTCCTGCTAATTTTTGAACAGATAAAAACTGTGAATGCTTGCACACAGAATAAATACACAGAAGCTGCTGCAATTGTTACAAAAAGTGATCCTATTAATAATAGTGAAATATATAATACACAAATTCCATGGCCTTTTCAATGTTCACTACTTTTCATTTTCCCTCTTTTTGGCATAAATGGATACATAATGGCTCATCCTTTGCAGATACCATAGACTGTAAATGCATTTCAAAATATAAAATATGTATTACTGGTCAAAAAGTGTTATTTTACATGCAATATGTTGGTAAGAGCTTTGAAAAAAAGTTATTTATGTTATATTTGATAACAAAATATTAATAGATAATGTAGAAAATTGTCATGAATTCGAACTTTTTACATAATAATAGGAAGGCTAAAAGATGGTGAAGCATCATGTTTGGCAAAGATCAAAGAAAGAATGTTATTTATTAAACACTATAAGAATCTACTGAAGGATAGCCATTTAAAGTTGAATATTTAAGAATGTACATAATCTATTACGAACTCTCCACAAAAGAATTTCTTATACTCTTTGGAGATATTTTTTACTACTCTTATAGTATGTTATTTTGTTGAGGTTTAGTTTCTCTTTTTTTCCTTTTACT
>NW_004949111.1:3684238-3685991 GCF_000317375.1 Microtus ochrogaster
GAGTGTTGGGATTAAAAGCATGCACCACCACCGCCCGGCTAAATTTGTATTTATTTTAAGACCCTGTTTCTGCTTGGTGGGTCTATATATCAGGCCTCTTTTCAATATCATACTGTTTTAATTACTATAACATTATAGTGAATTTCAAAATTAAGCAGTGCATATTCTCCAACTTTATTCTTCTCCTTTAAAGTTGTTTTGGATATTTGGAGTTCTTTGGAATCTGTATCAATTTAAGAAAAAGGATGGTGGATACGGTCATTTGAATGAAAGTGGCCTCTAGTTAATGAACTGTTTAGGAATGATTAGGAGATAAGGCCTTTTTTGAGGAAGTGTGTCACTGGGGCTTTGAGATTTCAAAAGCGCATGCCAGACTCAGTGACTCTCTTTCTCTCTCTGCTTGCTGCCTGTGGATCAGAATTAAATTTCTCAGCTACTGCTCCAGAGTCCCGTGCCCAGTACCATGCCTGTCTACTTCCCACCATTATGATCATGGACTAATCTTCTAAATTCTCAATTAAATGCTTTCTTTTGTAAGAGTTGCCTTGGTCATGGTATTTCTTCACAGCAATAAAACAGTATCTAAAACAGAAGTTGCCAGGCACTCGATCATTTCTGGGATAGTCCTGAGCTCACCGTTGTTTAGAAGAATATGTAATATTCTGGGACTTTGAATGAGAAAAGTTGTTGAATGTTTTAAGTGGGACTTTAGTACATTGAATAAAAGTGACCCCCATAAGCTCATATATTTAAATGCTTAGTGCTTAGTCACCAGTGAGTGGCAATATTTGAGAGGATTAAAAAGATTAGGAGGTGTGGTCTTAGAGGAAGAATATCACTGGGAATGGGCCTTGAGGATTCAAAAGCCCAAGCCAAGACGAGTCTCTTTTCTCTCTCCTCTCCTTCCTTCTTCTTCCTCTCCTCCACTTTCTCCTTTTCTCTTCCCCTTTCTCTCCCTTCTCACTCTCCATCTCCCTAACTCTATGTCTTTCTCTGTCTCTCTCAGCCTGAGGATCAGGATGTAGCTCTCAGATATTGCTCCAGCATCACCTATCTTATGTGCCATGCTCCCTGCCATGCTCCCTGCCACACTCCCTGCCAGACTCCTGCCATGCTCCTTTCAACACGACTCCCACTCCTTGTTATGCTCCCTGCCATTCTCCTGCCACTCATTGCTATACTCCTGCCACGTTCTCTGCCATGATCTTGCCATGCTCCCTGCACTCACCTGCCATGTTCCCTGCCATGCTCCCTGCCATGCTCTTGCCGTACTCCTGCAATGCTATTGCCATGCTACCTGCCACACTCCTTGCCACGCTCCTGCCCTGCTCTTGCCACGCTCCTGCCACGCATTCACTATACTCCTGCCATGCTCCCTGCTGCTCTCTTGCCATACTTCTTGCCACACTCCCTGCCACACACTAACTATAGTCCTGCCACACTCCAATCACGCTCCCTGCCATGCTCTTGCCACATTCTTGCCATGCTTCTGCCACGTTCTTGTCACACTCCCTGCCATGCTCATTACCATGTTCCATGCCACACACTAGGTATAGCAGAAGCTTCTCAGTTTCAGTAGGTCCCATTTATTCAATGTTGCCCTTAATGTCTGTGCTGCTGGGGTTATACCTAGGAAGCGATCGCCTGTGCCCATCTGTTAATTTTTGAACAGATAAAAACTGTGAATGCTTGCACACAGAATAAATACACAGAAGCTGCTGCAATTGTTACAAAAAGTGATCCTATTAATAAT
>NW_004949111.1:3696776-3697532 GCF_000317375.1 Microtus ochrogaster
TTTTTTTTCTAGAGCTTTCAGGTGGGCTGTTAAGTCTCCAATTTGCGCTTTCTCCATTTTCTTTAAGTGGGCAGTTAGTGCTATGGATTTTCCCCTTAGCACTGCTTTCATAGTTTCCCATAGGTTTGAGTATGTTGTCACTTTATTTTCATTAAATTCAAGTAAGACTTTAATTTCTTTCTTTACTTCTTCCTTGACTCAAGTGTGGTTCAGTAGTTGACTGTTCAGTTTCCATGAATTTGACAGCTTTCTGGGGATAGCATTGTTGTTGAATTCTAACTTTAATCCGTGGTGATCCGATAAGACACAGGTGGTCACTAAAATTTTTTTGTATCTGTGGATGTTCGCTTTGTTACCGAGTATGTGGTCAATTTTTGAGAAGGTTCCATGAGCTGCAAAGAAGAAAGTATATTTTTTCTTATTTCGGTGGAATGTTCTATAGATGTCTGTTATGTCCATTTGCTTCATTACCTCCATTAATTCTCTTATTTCTCTATTAGGTTTCTGTCTGATTGACCTGTGCATTGGTGAGAGAGGTGTGTTGAAGTCTCCTACTATTAGTGTGTGTGGTTTGATGTCTGCCTTGAGTTCTAGTAATGTTTCATTTACATAAGTGGGTGCTTTTATATTAGGGGCATAGATATTCAGGATTGAGACTTCATCCTGATTAATTGTTCCTGTTATGAGTATAAAATGACCATCTCTATCTCTTCTGATTGATTTTAGTTTGAATTCATATTTGCTAGAAATTAGTAT
>NW_004949111.1:3698228-3711056 GCF_000317375.1 Microtus ochrogaster
CAACCAGGCTGAGCTGGAGGATCTTGTGGCCCCGCTGAAGGGAGGAAGAAGGCTCCTTTTCATGATCTTGCCATGTTCTCTGCCATGCTCCCTTCTATGCTCTTGTCATGTTTCCTGCCACACTCTTTGCCACGTTCCCTGTCAGGCTTCTGCCATGCTCTTGCTATACTCCTGCCACGTTTTTTTACCATGTTTCCTGCAACACTCTTGCCACTTTCCCTGCCACGCTCTTGCTATTCTGCCACACTCCTTACCACAATCACTGCCATGTTCCCTGCCATGCTCTTGCTATACTCCTGCAATGCTACTTACGACATTCCCTGCCACCATGCTTGCCATGCTCCTTGCCACGTTCCCTGTCATGCTCTTGCCATGCTTCTGCCACACTCCTTTTCACGATCTTTACATGCTCTCTGCCATGCTCCCAGCTATACTCTTGCCACATTCCCTGCCATGCTCCTTACCACGTTCCCTTCTACTCTCTCTGCCACATTCCCTGCCACACTCCCGCCACACTCTTTCTATACTCCTACCATGCTCCTTACTATGTTCCCTGCCATGCTCTTTGCCACTTTCCCTGCCATGTTCTTGGTATACTACTGCCACGGTTCTAGCCACATTCCCTACCACGTTCCCTGCCATGCACACATTCCCTGCCATGTTCTTTGCCACATTTCCTGCCACGCTATTACCACGCTCCCACCACACTCCTTTTCTCGATCTTGCCAAGCTCTCTGCCACGTCCCTGCCAAGCTCTTGGTATACTCCTTCCACACTCCTTGCCACATTCCCTGCCACATTCCCTGCCATGCTGTTTGCCACATTCCCTGCCACACACACATTCCTGCCACATTCCCTGCCATGGTCTTTGCCACATTCCTGGCCACACTCTTGCTATAATCCTGCCATGCTCCTCACCATGTTCCCTACCAAGCTCTTGATATGTTCCCTGCTACACACTTGCTATACTTCTGCTATGTTCCTTACCACGTTCCCTGCCATGCTCTTTACCATGTTCCAGGCCATGCTCCCGCCACCCTCTTGCTATACTCCTGCCACGCTTGTTACCACGATTCCTGCCACCTTCCCTGCCATGATTTGGTATACTCCAGCCACACTCCTTGCCATGATCCCTGGCACGTTTCCTGTCACACACACACATTCCCTACTACGTTCCCTGCCAAGTTCTTGGTATACTCCTGATATGCTCCTTTCAACATTCCCTGACGCGCAATTGGTATACTACTTTCATGCTCCTTGCCACGTTCCCTGCCACACTCTTTGCCATGTTCCCTGCCACGCTCCCACCATGCTCTTGCCATACTCTAGTCATGCTCCTTACCATGTTACCTGCCATGCTTTTGCCACGTTCCATGCCCCGTACTTGCTATATTACTGCCATGCTCTTTGCCATGTTTCCTGCCACAATCTTGCTATATTCCTGCCACAATCCAGACCAAATTCCCTTCCACGTTCCCTGCCACACTCTTGCTATACTCCTGCCATGCTCCTTATCACATTCCCTGCAACTTTCCCTGCCACACTCTTGCTATACTCTTGCCACAATTCTTACCACGTTCCCTGCCACACCCTTGCTATACTACTGCCATGCTCCTCATCATGTTCCCTGCCACGTTTCCTGCCACACTCTTGCTATACTCTTGCCACAGTTCTTACCACATTCCTGCCACACTTTCTATACTCCTACCATGCTCCCTGCCATGTTCTTGCCATACTCCTGCCACACTACTGCCACGCTCCCTGCCATGCTCTTGCCATACTCCTGCCACACTACTGCCACGCTCCCTGCCATGCTCTTTCCATACTCCTGCCATGCTCCTTGCCATGTTCCCTGCCACACTTTCTATACTCCTACCACGCTCCCTGCCATGCTCTTGCCATACTCTTGCCATGCTCGCTGCTGTGCTCCTGCCATGTTTCTGCCACACTTCTGTCATGCTACCTGCCATGCTCCTGCCACTCTGCTGCCACGCTCCCTGCCATGCTGCTGCCACTTTCCATATGAAGTTGCGTACTGTTATTTCAAGGTCTGTGAAGAGTTTTGCTGGGATTTTGATGGGCATTGCATTCAATCTGTAGGTTGCTTTTGGTAAAATTGCCATTTTTATTCTGTTACTTCTGCCTACCCAAGAGCATGGAAGATCTTTCCACTTTCTAGTGTCTTCTTCAATTTCTTTCTTCAAAGATTTAAAATTCTTGTCATACAAGTCTTCCACTTGTTTGGTTAAAGTTACTCCGAGATATTTTATGCTATTTGTGGCTATTGTGAAGGGTGTTATTTGTCTGATTCTTTCCCAGCCCTTTTATCATCTATTTTATACAGGAGGGCTACTGATATTTTTGAGTTAATCTTGTATCCTGCTACATTACTGAAAGTGTATATGAGTTGTAGAAGTTCCTTGGTAGAATTTTTGGGATTGCTTATGTAAACTACCATATCATCAGCAAACGGTGAGAGTTTGACTTCTTTTCTGATTTGTATCCCCTTGATCTTATTTTGTGGTCTTATTGGTCTAGCTAGGACCTCAAACACTATATTGAATAGATATGGAGAGAGTGGACAAACTTGTCTTGTTCCTGATTTCAGTGGAATCGTTAGGAGTTTCTCTCCATTTAGTTTGATGTTGGCTGTTGGCTTGCTGTATATTGCCTGTTCTATCTTCTAAGTGATTTAAATTGTTATAATTACACAATTCCACTATCTCCTTAAGTAATATATAATTTTACAATAGTATAGCTAACCAAGCTTTCTTTTACCTACATTGGCATGGAATCTTTTCTAACACTTCATTTTTTAACCTTCTTGTTTCTTTAAATCCAAAGTATTTCTTGTAAAAATTATACCTAGATTTTTTTTTTAGTGTATTCGGGTCTGGAAGATGGAGCTGTGAGTAAAGACCTAACTTGAGTTCGATTCCTAGGACCCACATGGTGGAAGGAAAGAACTGACTCTTGCCAGTTGTCCTCTGACTACCACCCTCTACACACACACTAAAGGCAAAAATGTAAAAAAAAGTATCCATTATGTTCAACATTGTATTTTAATGGAGTAATCTTTTTATAATTACTCTAAAGAGTCACTTCTGGATTTGTATGTCCTTTCTTTGTCCTTCATTAATTTCTTTTGCACTTTGTTAATTTTCTAAAAAACATTTAGTGTATATTATTATTGTAGGTTCTTTGTATTAGGGATTATGAGACTGAGTTGAAAGTTAATAAAATTCTCTCTTTCCTTCAAAACACAAAAAGAGAGGGGGGAGGGAGAGAGGGATACACACACACACACACACACACAGAGAGAGAGAGAGAGTGAGAGAGAGAGAGAGAGAGAGAGAGAGAGAGAGAGAGAGAGAATTCCCATAGAAACACAAAACAGGAAATTAAATTCACTTAAATTCCAAGAAGTCACTTCAGTTGGTGGAGGTTGGAATAACAACAATCAGTCTCCATGTCTTCATTTAAACAATCTGAGTCGAAGTCTACTTAAAACATAAAGCCACAGTACATTACGGACAAAACGGTTATTGATCAACCAGGCTTCAATAAACTACTTCAACAAACACAAGCTGTAATCAAGCTGTAATTTCTAGATACCTCCTAGAAAACTCAAAGGGAGATAGGTAGGTAGTTGACACCACATGCATAGCTACATTTAGCCAAAATTAACAGCAGATTCTAATCAGACTCTCCTGAAGTTGTAAAGATTGAAATACTCACTTCAGATGGTTTTTACTACATAGCTACTATGCAGCTAGAAGACATGTTCCTACTGCTTCTTATCTTGCAGCCCATCTTTGTTTGCTTATAAACGTTGACATATTGTATGTGAATTGATATTTCAGATTTATTCAGGGATGGTTTTGGAGAAAATCCACTTTTCTACTGCCTAATTGCTGAAGCACCCAGTCAACAGACAGAATTGGGTAAATATTTTTTCTCCAGTTTAATCTAAAATATATTTTCTGTATCTGAAAGCAGAATTAAAATGTGTAAATAGTATTAAGCACAGGAGTACAATATGCAAACCTGGTATACTTTTAAATAACTGTTATGTCACTCTGCTTATAAAAGCATTAAAAATTATAAGAATGCATATCTAATCATACTTTCTTTTAAATGCTATTTTACAAGAAAAGTATTTTCTACATTATAAATTTATGTACTGATAATTTGTCCAGCAACCACTTATTGTTTTAATAGTTAAAACAGCAAATAAACTTTTAAATTCTATTTGAAGACATATAAATTTTTGTGAATGAAAGCATTAGCCTTTTTGCCCCTTTCTCTTCCCCAGAAGTAAATACTATTGGATTTGCCATGTACTACTACACATACGACCCCTGGGTTGGTAAAACGCTTCACCTAGAGGATTTTTACATCAGTGAAGATTACCAAGGTAAAACTACAATCAGTAGCATTTACAAACATTTAAAAGTTTCTAAGTTCCATTTTAATATAAAGACTATAGATAGGATTTTAAGATATTCAGATAACTAATTTCTATTTCATGAACTGGATCAGGATCCTAGTACAGTAAAGACTCAACTACAAGTTAGAAAGTACTTCAATAGTATTCATCGAGTAAGCTATGCTATCTCCAATTGCTATTTTTATCTGTAATAATAGACATAGTTAAGAAATATATCCCGTTCTATGAAAGCAGTGATGGCCAGCCTCGTGACATAAACCTTTTATTCCAGTATTTAGAAGATGTAGAGGAAGGTAAATATCTCTGTGAATTCAAGTTCCAAGTCATCCAACAACAGATGGTGAAATAGAAGAAGAAAGTATACAAAGACAAAGATTCATTTATTCACCATGGATTTTAAGATAAAGCTAATCTCTTCTGTATTACCATTGTCGCCATGTTCCAATAAAATAAAAGATAATTTAAAGCATTCACGAGTTCAGTTCCAACACATGATATTATGTATATAGCACAATATATGGCAACCATAAACAGAGTTTGATCTTTTATTGCTTTAAAAGTAAATGACTACTTACGTGAAAAACTTCAATTTACAGCCTTATTTAACAATGTCTATTTCATAGGTCTGGGTATTGGGGGTGAAATGCTGAAGAAACTAAGTCAGGTATGTATTATAGTTAGTATTAATAGTCTACATGTTATCCTTTTCCTCATCAAGCATTCTTTAACAGGGCAAAGATTATGTAACTAATCTAACTAATTAAGTATAACACCAGAACTTGTTCATTTGGTAAAGTGCTTGCAGTGTAAACATGAGAATCTGAATTCAATTCTCAGAACCCACATAAAAAGTTAGGAGTGGTGATACACACTTTTATGTTGGCAATGGCAAGGGGAGAGGTAGAGACTTGGAACTTTTGTGCTCACTGGCCGCCACCCTAAACTACTTAATGAAATTTCAGGCCAGTTAGAGACTTTGCCTCTATCAAAAAGTGGAGAGCACCTGAGGGATAACAGCTGGAGTTGCCCTCTGCACACCACATGCATGCACACACACGCATCCCAAACCCATATGAACATGTGCATTCACATACACAAAACAATTTTGCAAGATGCATTTCAAATATTTATTAAAGTGGATCTTCAAGTTGAAAAATCAGATTCTGTAAGTTATATTTAATTAAATTTTATTCCTATATAATGTACACACTATATGTGTTTTTTACCATCAAGGAGAAGTAAGCATGAAGGAGAGTAGAAAGCAATTTTACTCATAAAATAGACCCACAATGTGACTCACAATGGTATAAAAGATTCTTTTTGTCCTAAAATACCCATAGTATTTTGAATTATTATATACATATAGTATTATATATATTGTAGACAATGACTATATTGTCAAATAAGGACAATATTTATTTGTTTTAAAACAGATAGCCATCAACACCCACTGCAGTGCCATGCAATTTCTTGTCGTCATTTGGAATCAGGATTCTGTTGAGTACTACAGTCGCCTAGGGGCTTTAGACCTTTCCTGTGAGGAAGGCTGGCATTTGTTCAGATTTAACATCGAGGATCTCCTGGGACTTGCAGAGGAAGAATGAAAACACCTAGTAACAACTCATCCAAAGATAGGCCTCAACATTTGAATGTCACCTTAGAAACATCGCTTTGACATCAAATGTTGTGAAATAAAGCAAGTGAGCAAAATACTCTTGTAGATATTTGGCTTTACAGATTTTTCAAGATACAGTCAATTCTTCATTATCCAAACTAAACACTAAAGTCTAGTAAAAGTTCTAACAATCTAATTGATTTCATCATTCAAAACCACTTACACTGGACTTGAAGTTTTTAGTAACTATATTTCATGAAATGTACAATGGTGTTATTTTCATATTTTAACATAATTGAAATTAAGGTAAGCACAATTCTCAAATGGAATTTTCTTAAGGATTTAGGTTTTATATGTGATGAAGTATGGGTATATGTAAATAGAAATAGGTATGTATGAGGTTTATAATTCATTTCCTATAGTGATGCTAATTTCTGAAGACATTACTTGTGAAAAACGCATGATTCTTTATCTTGAGCATTCAGTACCATTGCCTCTTTGCTACTGTTCCATAAGTAATTCCATCCCTGAACATCTAGAGCTCTTTGGTTATAGTTAGAGAAGATATCACATTCAACACTTTTATTTGTATATGTTTCCATCCTTCCTGGTACAGTTGCTTTATAAAGCTCCAAGTATTTTGGGATTATGGAACCATCTAGAACTATCATAAATGGGTGAGTTCCTGATATACATAAGTCATACCCACGAAGGATATTTGCCTATTAGAAAATGCTTATTTAAAAATTTGTGTGGTTTATCATATTTATATATACCAAGGACACGGGGTTGCAATGAATTAATAAATTCTATTTGGAGGATGGAAAAGGTGACAGTAAAATTATACTTGAAAGTTAGGTAGGATGTAAGAATGTAGAGTGAAACAAGACAAAGGGGCGTACTGAGAGAAAATAGCACAGGCAGAAAGAGCAAACATGTTCATTAAGCAAATGGAATGTCATAAATGTACATATGAAGGAAGGTGTCCAAGAAGCAAGATTAGAATTAGAATATAAGATAGTAGTAAGTTTTCATTTGACTCTATAGGCAATGGTAAGCTACCGAAGTTTTCATTGACACATCAACTTAATAGTCAAAAAGATGACTGTCACAAAATGAAAGATAAGCTTTAAGAATCAGGGAATATACATTTAAATCAAACTCATTCATTTCTAAACTTTGATATTCTGCCTTCCTCACCACGAGTAAAAATACTCATTTTCTACCTTCTTATAGTGAAGACTGTGGCTATATGGGTTCTGGTTTAGTTATACACAGAAATCTGATGAAAAGGACTCAGGTGTACTCTTTGCACACTGTACACCTGTCCTATGTCTTCCTAGTTTGGATATGTAACATGCTCCCTGAAGGTACAAATTATCTTGTGACTCTGAAATATGCTAAGGAGATCAGTGTGGAAAGTCTTGATGTCACCAAGGAAATACTGTATTATACCTACACCTGTAGCCAGAAGCTTTTATCTGTCTAGCTTGGTTCAGTTTTTCTCTGGCCTGCTGGTCCCCATAGCTATCTATAAAATTCAGAGGCTTAATATTAATTGTAATTTCTTGGCTGATGGCTCAGGCTTATTACTGAATAGCTCTTACATTTAAATCAACCAATTTTTAATAATCTGTGTATCACCACAAGGCTTCATGGCATTACCTGTTCTCTAGTACATCTTGTTTCAGCAGCTCATTGGCATTTTTCCAACTCTCCTTCTTTTGGCCTATATCTCTGCTTGGATTTCCCACATATCTATATTGTACCCTGCCCTAGGCCAAAACAGCTTTATTCATCAAACAATAAAAGCAACACATATTGGCAGTGTTCAAAAGGACATCCCACATCAAATGCCACCTTATTTCTGGTTTTAAATGTATTACTTGTTTAAGCTCTTTACCTGGTTCACATGCAAACAAAAACCCATCTGAAGTAAGGTTGACAGTGTGCAGATTAGCCAGTAAGTTATTGCGATATCAGGAGAGTGAAGATAAAGATGTAATAAGAAAATGATAGAATTAGGAAAGGGAGAAATATTGATTTGAAAATAAGAAATTGGTAAAATATTTAGTTTTAGACACAATGACATTGAAATACCTTTGAAATGTTGAATCGATATAAATAGTCATTAGAAATATAGGTTGGTCTGCTGTACTAGAAAAAGACTAAGGCTATAATATGAATAGTAACTTAGAAGTGGTGGCTGAAGCCAGAAGCTGGTAAAATAAAAATGAAAGCATATCGAGAATGAGATAAGATCACAAAGAATGGAAGCTGAGAAGTCTCAGGCTTTGAAACATTTAGAGCAACAGAAGCAGGAAGAGTAACAAGAAATGCAGGGATAACAGAATACAAAGGAGAAGTAAGTCTCAAGAAGGGAATGGTGAACACTGATTAACAACCTAAGAATTCAAGTAAATATAGAAGTTATGAGGTTCCAAGTTCAAGAAAATTTAAAAGAGAGGAAGCTAGACAAGAAATTAATTACCCTTCTCTATATAAAAACTAAACTGATTACAAAAGTAAAATTAAAATGATAGCATAAAACTAGTTGTGTATCTGGCATCGTATCTGAAAACCTAATGCATCAAAGCAGCTCTAATTCTCAGTGAGTTCTCAGATGTCCTTTGAGTATCTTGGTTCTAATTCTACTTTTAATATGCTTAATTCTTGAAATTGTTGTTTACAAATGTAGGTGCTGTCACAAAGCAATGTCATGAATGGTGCTATCATGAAGTGAAGGATATTGGAATTTAAGAAAATGGGACCTATAAGTCTATTAAAGAGAAATGAACTTTTTTCTTTAAGATCAGTATCAAATTTCAGCTCCATGCTGACCATTGAAAATGGTCAGGGAAAAATTATGTTGACTGGAAATGGAGTTGCAAATGCACAAAAAAAAATATTTTGCAGAAGTCTTAAAATCTGTGAGCACATTCTTGTGTTAAATTTAAAAAGCAAGGTTACATAATTTTTGAAGATCAGGGAACTATGTATAGCTAACATGACAACATGGTATAATTTCAGTTTCTTTCGGAACACTGTTATAATTTGACAACTTGTACTGATAAGTTGATTTTTACCTTGAAAATGCGTGTGTGTGTGTGTGTGTGTGTGTGTGTGTGTGTGTGTGTGTGTGTATAACTTAAATAAGAAGTTAAATACCTGAAACTGCCAAGTCTGTAGTTTTCATTATCAAGTTCTGGCATGAATTTTGTATGTGATATCATAAAAGACTTGATAATGTCTCAAAAATCACATTGTTTTCAACATTTGGCCTCGAACCACCTTACTTCTGAAAGTAAATACTGCCATGTCAAAATCAACATTTTTAAGGATTTTTTGTTAGCTGGTGATAGTTTAACCCCTTGGGTCTTATAAAATACAGGTTTAAAAACTTAAGTACAGACTGAGCAAGTTGTATTTATATATTTAGGAACACACACACCAACACCCACACCCACCCGTACTTCCATAACAACTAATGAAAAAGAGGTCATCACATTGACAGAGAGCAAGGAGGGATATATGAGATTTGCAGGTAGGAAAGTGGAGGGGTAACTATGAAAATTATAATTTCAAGATTGTTTGAAATAATTAAAATATATTTTTATTTTTCTCTGCTTTTAATTTTTTGAGATTATAATTACATCAGTCCCCCTTTCCTTTCCTCCCTCAAAATTCTCCCATGGACCACTCCTTGTTCTTTTTCAAATTTGTGGCCTCTTTTCTCATTAATTATTCTTACATACATATACATATTCCTAATATGTAAGTCCAAGCTGCTCAGTCTGTATAGTGTAACTTGTGATTTCAGGGTTGACCATTTGGTATTGGATAACCAATTTCTGTGCTCTTCCCTGAGGAAGACTATTTCTCCTGCTCTTACCATCCTTCATTGCTTGTAGTTCTTTGGGTTTGAGTTGATACTTTCTGGGCTTTTCCCTACCAGTTTGCCATGTCTACTGTTTCCTTGTTCCATGCATCTATACAATGTATTCTGACCATATCCATCCACTACTACTTCTCCAACTCTGCTTTATGCTCTCTACTCAATCTCCCTCCTAACTTCACATCACATTATTTTTTAATGCTGACTCTAATTAATGCTGCTCATATGCACATGGCTATAGGCCATCCAGTGGGGCTTGAGCAACCTACCAGGGGCCACATACCCAATAGAAAGTGACTCTATTTGTTAGCAGCATTCAGTGGGTCATAGCTCCTTGGATAGGGGGTAGGACCTCAACATGGAGTGGCAGGAGCTCTCCTATCTGTGCTGGAATTTTGACTGGCTTGATCTTGTACATGACACTATCCATTTTAAATACTTAAAAGTGTCCATGAGTGTACATGTAAGTGTATACAATAATGTGTAATGTGGGCACATCTATACTACAAGAACATGTGTTGTGACCAAAACTTGAGACACATTTCTTGTTCTTCACTATTGCAAACATGAGCCTAGCTACCCCCAAAACTTCTGAGGGTCCTTCTATCTCCACACTCTTCTTGTAAGAGGGTAGAAACATTGAGATTACAGAGGTGCACTGATACACTTGGTATTACTTGGCTTCTAGAGATTTAGACTCAGGTCTTCATGCTTTCATGATAAGCCTTTGTCCCACTAGACCATCTCAGCCCCATTTTAATGACTGCACATACAAAATCTCTTGGTGTGTTATGCAATGACACTTCATGAGATAAGCATTTGAGGAAGCAATTTCATTGTCTTGTATTAATTTTAGAAATTCCTGTCTTTTGTCCCCCACTGCTGGGACACTGTCAGTAACTATACTCAATATGTTGACACTAGATAAGGAAAATTCTTTTAATATGCATTGCCACTTCATATTTCTTTATTTAGTTTTACCCTTGAATGTCCCTAAAGAAGTAATTTCTCCAATGAAATTATATTTGTCATCAGTGTCATCAGTTCCATCATCAACATATCAAATTCAACTACATCTGTAGTATGAGTGCTGTCATCCACCTCTAACGCATAAAATTTACAATCAGTGCTTCTACTCCCAAACTTCTTTCAATAGATTTTCCCATTTTTCAATCTGCCTGCCTGAGGTCTCATGAGGTCTATTTATTTAGAACTAGCTCTCCCTTTCTAAGGGTGTTATATTTGTCATACTCTCTACACATTGCTTAAGAAACTCACTATAAATGAATGGTTTTAGTTTTGCTATTAAATTAGCTGTCAAAAACTAGCTATTGCAATATAGCAATATAATTCATATGAGCTATAACTTAAAACCTAAATTTGTTGAGAAGACAGACTTTTTTTCAGTTCTTCGTTTTGTCCTTAACATACAGTCCTTGACCTGAATCCAAATTTGCAGCATGGTTTTGCATATATGCCCTTTCCAAATTATAGTCAATGAAAGCTCATATGAATACAGAATACCTTACTCTTTGCCTTAACAAAAAACATCTATTTTCACTGAACAATCTTCCTTAATTTATAACCTTTCTATTAGTGGTTTACTCTCTTTGGAGATACTGTAGAAGCCATGGTAGAAAAAAATTATAAGGGGCTTTAATCCCAATACTAAGGAGGCAGATGCAAGTGGATCTCTGAGTTCGAGGACAACATGGTCTAAAAGTTAGTTCCAGGATTGCCAGAACTGTTACACAGAAAAACTCTAAATAATAATAATAATAATAATAATAATAATAATAATAATAATAATAATAATAATAATAATAATAATAATAATAATAGACTCTGTTACTTAAAAACACTTACTTAGCTGGCAGTAGTGGCACACACCTTTAATCCTAGCACTTGGAAGGCAGTGGCAGGCAGATATCTGCGAGTTTGAGGCCAGCCTGGTCTACAGAGCAAGTTCCAGGACAACCAAGGTTGTTATACAGTAAAATCCCATCTCAAAATACAAAACAAAAAATATTTACCATGTGTGCACATAAGCATGTCATTGCCTTGTGTGCAGGTCACAGGATAACCTGTAAGATTCAGTTCTCTCATTGCACCATGTGGCTCTGAGGGCTCTAATTCAGGTCATTTGGCTTCAGGGAAAACACTTTTACTTGCTAGGCCGGCCATCTAAGCTTTGTGCTTATTTGATTATGAAACTCAATTGACAGTGAAGCAGGAAACAAGGTGTGCATCAGCATGCCAGAAGCTGATGCAGGAAGAAAGGCAGGGCCCATTGTAAAGCACTCCTGGCAGTGTGTTATCAGTGACTGAGGGTTAAAGCATCCTTAATAATCAAACAATACTTGCCTGTCTCCTAAATATCTAACACCTAATGGCTGTAATGGTCACTAGAGTATTATTGATAATCAATGTGCTTTACTTCATTTACACATTAATAGCACTTTAAACATGTATAGAAATTAAAGGAATAAAGTCAAAAGACAGTTTGAGGGAAGAGGCTGTTATGTTTTGTCCCTTTTTTTGTATTGTGCTTTAGGATTTTCTTAAAAAAAAAAAAACTAAATCCATTTACCAGTTGAGGGATAGAACTGAAGAGAAACCGAAGACTGAAGTTTAAACAAGATGAAATACAGTACTGTAAAAATGGAAAATCGGGGATCTGAGCTAAAAACACAAGTCTTAGGAAAGGGTACAAAGAACACAGTGGAAAGAGTAACTCAGGAAGGTAGGTGACTGGACATGAATGGTCGGATCGAAGAATTGTACATTTCTTCTCGATGAAATAGGAAAGATGATGTTGATGGGTTTATGAGGCCTGAGAGGAATAAAACAGAAAAAGCACAACACCCA
>NW_004949111.1:3711754-3713683 GCF_000317375.1 Microtus ochrogaster
TTAAATAAAACAAAGACATATATCCAAGTTCATGTGCCATAAAATATGGATATTTTATTTCAGCTCTGGGGAAAAAAACACATCCTTCTATCCACCACTCTAAGTTAACTGAGAATAAACTGGGAAAACTGAAGCAGATTCACATGTATAAATATGTATATGTATATTTGCATATGCATATTTGCATATTTTAGTCTTACTGATGTTCATATCCTCACCTTATTTTGCTTTCTAATAAATTCTCTTACAAGTCATAAAATATACTCCTAGTACTTCTACTTCAGTTGCCTCATTAATCTCTTAATATTACTTGTGTTGTATTCATTAATTTGTGTTTTAATCACTTGCATCATTGGCCAAACTGTTTATTTGGAATTAAACATGGGAACATGTAGAGTCATGCTGTCAGTTACCCATCCATTACATGATCTTTCACCATCGTTTCCCACTTGGTACATCTTGCGGATCTCTCCACAGGTTCCCACTGTAGTCCATTTCAGCTTCTAGTGCTGTACATATCTTTATCTTCTGGATGAGACTGCCCATGATCCATGAGGTTGGGGTCAGGTAGAAACTGTGTAGTGCCTGATTAAGTATTAAAGTGAAAAAGAAGACATTTATATTTGGTATTAGGAATATAGAAATGAGCAAAACAAAATCTCAACATGAGCCTCACATGGGTGAGATAAACAAGATAAGTAAAATACATAGTACGTTCTATGATGGTTAGGTGTTGCACAGAACACGAAATCACAGAGGGACACACGAAATGTTGGGATAATTTCTAATTTTATATAATGTGGCTTAGAAAGGGTTTCTTGAAAGGTGATATTTGAACAAAGAATCAAGGGAGATGCAGACATGTGCTCTGTAGATATCTGTGAGAAGTGACTTCCAGGATGAGCTGAAGGCAAGGAAGTGTGAGGCCCCAATACGACATGGCTAGAATACAGTAGACAAATAGGTGTCGGTGAGTGAGAGAAGAGAGGTCACCATTAAGTAGACGAATGGCATAGCTGTGTTTAATCAGAGAAGTTTTACCTAAGTAAAAGAGACTATATAGGAAGAAAGAAGTAGGCATAGCAGATAAGAAGCCATTGCTTTGCTCCCTGAAGGATGGTGACATTTGAGAGAATTGTGAGAAGGGTCTACAAGAGCTAGTTCCAGGACAGGCTCCAAAACCACAGTGAAACCCTGTCTGGAAAAACCAAAAAAAGAAAAAGAAAAAGAAAAAAAGAGTAAGAATATCTTACATGCCAAGTGAAGTGATTATTTCAAAAATGAAGGAGCCTAAACTGTATTATGGTTACTGATGGGTTTTATGTGTTTGAGCTTGAGAACTTATTCTTAGATTTGATAATATGACTTAATAGTTAGCCTGACAAATGAATTGTGTGCCAGGCAAGATAGAGTCCAATGCACCACACATGTTTGGGGTTACGTTGATATAAGTCACATTGCATACTGACCTATGTTAACTAATTTGCGTACATGCACAGTGGTGTTTCCACCATGGTGAAATCATCTAATGTAATGGCACATTCATCAGAATTTGTCCCTGGCATTAAGCAATGCATGTCTGAATTATCCACATTTAGCAAATAAGGAGATTTTAATTTAGAGAGATTAATTTGACTATTATAATTCAGTTGCTAAGTGGGGAAGCCAGAGTGACTAGGCTTGTCAAGACTCCTATAGAGGCCTGACTTTCTGAAAATGGAGGTTAGTATAGTAACAACATCACACACTTACTTTTAGCATTAGATAAGATAATGGGAGCAACATAACGCATATACTACTTTGTGCATGGTAAGTAAGCAAGAAATAACAAAATAGTAAAAGCACTTCTATTATTGATTAGAAATGGAAGTTTACTTAGAAAAAAGGGTTAGGGTACTTGTCTTAAGATAGCAAAAGTAAGCTCACTGT
>NW_004949111.1:3714608-3722507 GCF_000317375.1 Microtus ochrogaster
AACACAATGATTTATATTATGTCTGTATTTCCAAAAACATTTTATACTTTACAAAGTGTGACATATATGAAATTATGAACAAATATTTTTAAAAAATCAGGCCATGAACACTACCCATGACATTAATACTGTTCACCATACATTAGGGATTTTTTCATTTGAGGTCCTTTTAGGGGACTATGATATAGACAAGTTTTCTAATCTCTAAAAAATTAGATATTTTACTCAGTAGTAAATGTAGATGACAAACCACAAGAATATTATGTTTCCATTTTTATCGCCAACAGAAATATTAGATGTTTTCATATTACCTCACAGATTATATTTTCAAATGGTACTACTTGAAAATTACAGTAGGCATTAATTCTGTTGCTAGATAATATTTTTAAATATCTAAATACAATAATATATTACTACATATTTGATTTTCATTTGAAAACTTTTGAAAATGGCTTAAAAGAGGGTAAAGAAATGCTAATGGTTTTGTGCTTGTCAGCTTTTCTCAAAGGTATCTTCACTGCCACCTGGTGGCAGCCACTGCTCAATAATGTGAAAAGTTTTTTGAACTTTTTTTTAATTCCTTGAAAATTTCTTTAAATTTTTCTTTATTTTTGAGAATTTTGTTAAATCGAATTTTTAGGTTTTGGGTACTTTATTTATATCATTTCCACTCTTTTCCCCCCTAAGTCCTCCCATGCTAACTCCACTCTCAACTTCATAACCTCTTCTTTATTACTGGTACATACATACATACATAATTTTCCTATCTTTTTTCAGTGAAAATTGTGGCTATATAAATTCTGGCTTAGATATATATAGAAATCTAAAAGACTCTAAGAAAGCAATTACTGTTATGAAACTTCAGAAATATACACACACAACATAGTCCATTCTTGTTCATATGTATACATGTTTAGGGCTGACCACAAGTGATCAGATAACCTGTCATGGGGCTTGTCCCTGGGAAAAACAGATTTTCCCTTTTTTGGTAGCCATTGATTGGCTACTATGTTCCATCCAAGAGTGGGGAGAATTTCATATATGTGCACAGTGATATATGAGAATTAACTGCCTCCCATTTCCCACCCCTGTATCTTCCAAAACATATTGCTAACTTCATATCGATATTATTATTGTTATTATTAACATTATTATCATTATCAGTTATCATAAATGGTTGTTTGTGTGTATATCGGCATACCACATGCATGCCTGGTATCCACAAAAGCCAGAAAAGGGCATGGGATCCCCTGTAAATGGAGTTATAGACAGTAATGAGCTGTCATGTGGGTGCAAGGCATCAAGCCTGGGTAATCTTTAAGAGAAGCCAGTGCTCTTAACCACTGAGCAAATTCTCCAGCCCTTTTATTTATTTTTGATAAACCACTAAGTGCTGTTCATGCTTCCCATATGTGCATGTTTAGGGCTATCTACTAAAGCATAAGAAACCTATCTATCATCAGTAACCTTCAGAAAGGTATATGATGTATCATAATCATAGCCACTCCCCATTCCCTCCCTTTAGCTTCTTCTGGCCCTTCCCCTGATATGACTCCCTTCCCACTTCAAACATTTCATATCTTCTCTCTCTCCCTCACCCCCTTCCTTTCCTTCAAACAATCCACTGAATCCAATTAATGTTTCCTGTATGGGCATAGCTTTGGGGTTCTCCACTGGGGCATGGACAACCTGCCAGTGGCCACCCCTCCAACAAAGGTGTATTAAGCAGAGATATTAGTAGGATGTGACAAATAATTACATGTGTCTTCTGCATTCAGATTTGCTTCACAGTGTGTGCTATAACATGAGGGCCTGCTCGTTAGGGCTTCTGTCCCGCCCGGTCCCCCAGCCGTTTAGTCCCAGAGAAAATCACAGACAGAGTCTGCATTAGCTCAGTCTTCTTATTAGTTCTTGTAGCTTATATTAACCCATTATTCTTATCTATGTTAGCCACATGGCTAGGTACCTTTCTCAGCGGGGTAGATTACATCCTGCTTCTTCGGTGGTCTGGGCAGGAATGGGGAGCAATGGGCTTCCTCCTTCCCAGAATTCTCCTGTTCTTATCACCCCGCCTCTACTCTGTCTGATTGACCTGCCTATACTTCCTGCCTGGCCAATCAGCATTTATTTAAAACATGATTGACAGAATACAGACAATTCTCCCATACCAGGTGTGAATTTCCTAAGTCCTCTAACATCTCTACTTACTCCCTTAATTTACATTCCTGTCCACAGTCTGATCAAAGCCTTGGTTCACTCAAATTTCCTAATTAGAAAGGTCCTTCTACCTTTAGAACTTTGATCCTCAGATATTCTTAAAATGTTGAACACACAGAATTATCTGTGGAACTTATAATTTATCTGAATAGAGGCTCCACTCAGAACTGAAAAGGCTGAAGCAGGAGGACTCCTAGCAGTACAAGGTTACTCTGGGATGCATAATGAGACCCTGTGTCAGGGTGTGTGTTCATGTGTGCATGAGAGAGAGAAAGAGAGAGAATTTAATCCTTGCAGCAAACATGTGAAAACTATTATTCTCTCTCTTTTTTTTATTTTTGTGGATGAGGAAACTGAGTTGCGGATAGCAAAACTGAACATAAATGGTGGTGAGTATCTTGCTCCAAGTAATAGAACTATTCAAATACTGGGTTTGGTACTTACCTACAAGTCTTATCCTAAAACCTGTGATCATAATCACTGCCATTTCCCATGTCATGGAACTTGGTGATTATATGTGAAATGGAGAAATGATAAATTCTAAGGTTGAGATAATTAACCTTCAAAAATATTCTGTTACACTTAAGCCCTAACCACCAATGTGATGGTATTAGGAGGCAAGACCTCTGGGAGGTAATCGGGATTAGATGAGGTGATGAAGTCCTTATGAGTAGAATTTTTATCCAGTGAAGTGTCCTCACAATCTGCTTGGTTCTCTTCTTTGTCATGTGAGAGATTCAAGACCCCAACTGTTTAAGAGACAGAAGTGTGCCTTCATATGAACCTGGCCATTCTGGCACCCTAATCTTGAACTTACATTCTCTTGAATGAAAGCAATGCAGTCTATATTATTCTTATTTATAGTAGCATGAACTAAGAGATAAAATGATCATAAGTATCACTGGTATGCCTTTTCCACTGCAAGTCTCCTTAGAAGGCTCTTTATATACCACATCATCCAAGACAGGAAAGGGGTTCCAGATCATAGGTGGATAAGGAAAAATATTAGCTGAGAATGGTTTGAATCCTACTTTAAGCTGTATTTTGTTTCACCTTCACCAAGATAGGTGAGAACTGACAAGACATTTAGAAAAATGATGGCATAGATTATATCCTTTATAAATATGCTCAACTGTAGGTTACTCAGAGAAAGTCTAAAAGTTGTATAACCTATCTTGATTAGAAAGGAAAGACAAAAGAATAGTCAAACCAGGTTTTGCTATTTGATAACAACTCTTCTTGTTCTTATACTATTGTTATTAGAATCTTGCTCTTTGAGGACAGGGTCTTGGTATGTAGCCCAGACTAGAATAGGGACTCACTAGATAAGTAAGAGCCCATACTGGCTTCCAAGTCCCAAGTCTTCTGTTTCAGTTTCCCAACTGCTTGGGTTGTAGGTTGTACTGCCAAATGGAGATTGAGAGAGGAGTAGGAAGAAGAGGAAATTAGAGACTAAATTCTGGTTTTATATTAGAAGAACTATGCACAATGGAAAGAGGTTGGACTGTGGCATCAGGAAGATGAGCTAGAAATATGGTTCTGCTACTGACAAATTGGATATTTAAAAAAACAACTGCTTACTGATGTTGGAGTCTGCTCTGTGTGTTGATTGTATTGGCTAATGAATAAAGAAACTGCCTTGGCCTGAGAGGGCAGAACTTAGGTAGGTGAAGAAGACAGAACTGAATTTCTGGGAGGAAGAAAGCAGAGTCAGAGAGATGCCAAGGATCCGCTGAAAACAGACACACTGGGAATTTTTCCTGGTAAGCCACTGCCACGTTGTGATACGCAGATTAATAGAAATGAGTTAAATTAAGATATAAAAATTAACCAATAGGAAACTAGAGCTAATGGTCCAAGCAGTGATTTAATTAATACAGTTTGTGTGTGGTTATTTCGGGGCTAAGCTAACGGGGTGGCCGGGATGAACAAGAAGCCTGTTGCCTGCAACAGCTTACACTCTGGGAGCTTTCCATCATGAGATGGGAATAACCACCACTACATCAAAGGTGGGTTTTCATTTTGATTTGTATTGATGGTTGAATACAATACTTATAAGCACTCTCTATCACAGTACATGATTTATAAATAGATCACAGTACTATTTCTACCTTTCCACCTCTGAATCTGGCAGATTTCCTTTGCAATGAAGCAGCTTATGGGTTGAATCATTCACATTGTACAGAAAAGCAAATCCATGCAAATCTGTGGCAGATGGGTTTATGTGACTAGGTTCTCAAAGCAGTTTTAAACATTTGGCCACATTCTTTTTGATCATGATGGGATATCTTTCAAAAGTATAACTATTACTCTTTAGTACCACAAAGTATTAATTGTGAATAGTGAATACTAGCAAAGTTGTAACAATGCTGCATGTAGTACTTCATGCTGCAGTTTCTTCTGGTACTGTACTTAATAAAAGCACAGACCAGGAAAATTAAGCCTGACAGGAGACTGACAGGTAAATAGCATGAGAAATGGAAGCTGATATGCTTTATGTAGGTGTGACTCACCTAAAAAGGTACATTTTCCTCCTCCTGATAGAATAGCTCACATTTATAAAGTGATATTAAATGCTTCACTCAATCATACTGACAGTACTACTCTATACCCACACACGTGGAGACTTGCATTACAGCTACGTAGAGACTTAAAAGGAAAAAATCTCAGGGATATAGGTCCCTCATAACCAAAAATGAAAATCACAGCATACATATAAGAGAGAAAACATTTAGGAAAACATGGAAGTTCAGAGTATCAACTATAATGCCCTAAAATTATTGAATAAAACTGAAAACAAAATTAAAAATTCCAAACAAACCTGCAGTAGATTCCGATTTAACCTTTGTTACAGAGGCAAGTTCTTTTGGAAAAGACACTGAATGTTTCGAGTCCGGAGTTTTGGTATGTATTTCATCAGACCTTCCTACCTGTTTATGAAAAACATTGTTGTTTCAGAAGCAAATTATTTTACTAAAAGAATATAAAATTATACCATACCAAGTTATTGTGAGTCTTTCATTTATCTCTATTTTTTCTTTGACCTCTTGGTAGTATCATCAATATGAGCCAATGCTTACTGAAACTGAAATTTAATGTGTACTGTTTTGGTTTATTTAAAGTATACCTTAGTTCCTTCCTTTGGTTCGGGGAGTGATTCTTTTTCACTGCTTTTTGTCCACAATGACTTAATGGCTTGATAAATTTGCTGGCTTGTAGTATATGCCTTTTTCCCCGTTATCTAACAAAGAAAAAAATGAGTTAAATAACATACTTTTAAAAGTTAAAATAACAATTTTTCAATTCAGATCAGGTATTTTATATGAATACTTAAGTTGCAATTAACAAGAAAAATATCAATGTCTAGTTCACATGAAATAAAGCAGTATTTTCAAAATCTTATATGAAAAATTATTAACTCCCTAAATGGTGAATAAATACATAATTTATTTCACAATATAACATCAATTTAAATTATGCCCATTTATTTTAATATAATTTTTACAGTGTTAGGGATTGAACTCCAGGCTTTGTGCATAGTACTCGAATAAGAAGCCATACATCAGCCCCTATTTTATTATTTTAAAATATTTTTTTAACTTTATAGAGGCACTACAAATAAAAATTATATCTATTTAAGTAAACAACACAATGCTTTGGTATAAGTTTACTTTTTTTTATTCATTCGTGTAATCAAGCTTACCAACATAGATATATCAGCTCATGAAAACACTTAAGATCAACTTTCTCTGCAAATTTCAGATATTCAATATATGCTTATTTACTCTAATTGCTCAGCTATAGACTGACCTCATGAACTTTTTTGTATCCTACCATTTTGCCCTGTAACTTTCAATATATACAAACATCGCCTCTCCCAGTGACCTTCCATCACCAGCCCCCAGCACCCACTAGTTTGCAATTTTCTTCTCTGTGTTTTAAATTCTCTAGATTCTATATGAGTGACATCACTCAAGATTTGTCACTCTGTGTTCTGCCATTTCTGATCTGGCCAAATGCTCCTATTAGAGGACTTTAAGTAAAAATTGCATCTATAATAGTTTAGGAAGAAGTATTTTGAGAAAATAAACAGTTAACTAAGAAAAATAAGGTTTCTAAGATGCTATAAGTGCTTTACTTAAACCTTTATCAATCTTTCTCCATTCACAGAGAAACAAAAGACATAATCATTTTTTAAGAGAATGACACTTATTTCTGGTAGAAAGGTAATGTTGGGAATAGTGGAACCTGTCCTTGATATCCCAGATGGAAGATCCTGAGTTCCACATTAGTCTGGGGTAACTTTTACTAATAGCACTCTTCCCTTTGAATATCTTTTGGTTCCTTCTTATTTTTCCCCATCCTTCCTCATGGTTACAAGTATATATTAAGATTTAATAGAGAACTTTATATGATTTATATGATTATACTTTTGACAAACATGTGTCTTTTCTAAAGAAATGTTTTGTTCTTCAAATTAAAATGTTTTATTGTTTTTACTAATTATAAAATTTCAAGTATAATTATACTTGAAAATTTTAAGCAATTCAGGGTTGGAAAAACAACCCTATGGTAGAGTACTTCTCTAAAATGCATGAGGTTCTACAGTCATTCCCCAGTACAGAAAAAAAGAGAAACAATACAGCATGGAAACAGGTATAAACAATGATGAAACTAGCATCCTATTCCTTATACAAACAATTGGGTTCATTCACAGCTGCACTGTTTTCTCAGAACAAATTCCTAGAAGTGAATTTCTATACCAAGAATCATACTAATTTTGATTTTTTAAGATGTTATTATATGGCTCTTCAAAAAGTTAGCAATACACAGCAGCAATTTACACTTCCGCCACAGGCATACTTCTGTTTTCCTACCCTTTTTAACCAACAGCAAAATTATGATTCATTTAAGTCATTAAGTCTTTGAAGCTCAAAGACAAAAAAAAATGCACACATATGGATGTACATGAGGCATTGAGTTTGATCCCTAGCACTGCTAAAAAAAAAGTCCCCCAGTATCAAAATATAAGTGGTCTATAAAATTGATACTTAATACAATTGCTGATAAAAACTTGGTATTTTTTGATTAGGCCATTAATACATCTTACACTGTTCACTACCTATCTGTCGACTTTTTCCACTTTTCTGAAGAGTACTCATCTCTTCATTATTTATTTATATGAGTTCTTAATACATTAAGAATTTTAACCTTTGTTGTGTATATTACAAATAGTTCCTCCAGTATTTTTATTTATTTATTAATCATTGTATATGGCTTATTATAATTATTTTATATAGTCAAATATATATTTTTCCTCTGATGGCTTCAAGATTTTGGCTTATATAAGATCTAATTTATTTCAAAATAGTTAAAATATACCTCTTTTTTCTCTTACATTTTAAATAGCATTTTATTTTATGAATAGGTTTTTATTCCATCTAGGATTTATTTAGACTTGATACCCAGTAAAGGTCTTTAATATTAATACATTCTTAAGCAATACATCCTTCCTTCATATACTAATATAAAGTACCACGATTGCTATAAAGCAGTCTTTACCCCTATGTATACATTGACATATTTAATATAATTTGAGGGAGTTTTCTAATCACAAAGTTAGTAAAGCTAAGTTAACTTTAACTTTTATAAATAAAAGCTTTATGAAGTCCAAAGACAGGC
>NW_004949111.1:3722928-3730158 GCF_000317375.1 Microtus ochrogaster
GAGAGAGAGAGAGAGAGAGAGAGAGAGAGAGAGAGAGAGAGAGAGAAGAGAGTGTCTGTGTATGTGTACACCATGTGTGTGTGTTTGATGCTTGTGTAGAGTAGGCCTTAGGCCCCATGGGACTGGAGTTCGAGATGGCTATGAGTTTCCATGTAAGTGCCAGGAACTAAATCTGGAGCCTCTGAAGAGCACCAAGTATTCGTAACCACTGAGTCATCTCTCTAGTCTAAGTAAAAGTTTTTTTTTTTTATTTTATAGTAAAAGATACTCATAGAATTTTGAATACTGATCACTAGTGGTTACTTCCAATAATAAAATACATTTTTTTTCAAATTTCCTCATAAAACTTCTTCCATGGTCAATTTCATAAAGACAATTACTTTCAAATATATCATGTACTTTGAGCATATACACTCCCAATGCCTTCCCATTCCTTCTCACCATCTTTGAGTCTTCTTCCTTCCCTTAGACTTACCTATGCTTTCATGTCATATACGTGTGTGCATATATACATTTTCATGTCACATACATGTGTGTGTGGTTTCATGGGTCATTATAAAAACTAGGATCCACAAATGAGAGAAAACATTTGATACTTATTTGTGTTTCCGAATCTAGATAATTTCACTTAATATGATGATTTCTTTTGCAAACTGACTCACAGTCTTACATTTGCTTTTTCTACAAGTTTCTACACCAGCTTCACTTGAAACTAAACAATTTAAGTATAATACAATATGACAAAATATGAATAAAATATGTTCCTGGGAAAATTGGCTTAAATGCATTATAAAGTTTTGAAATTCAATGCTTAAAATACAACTTAAGATTTGGTGTAGGAGGCCTTTCTGTATTTGTATTACTTTCATTGGTTATTAAAGAAATTGCCTTGGTCTAGTTGATAGGGCAGAACTCAGGTAGGCGGGGAAGACAGAACAGAATTCTGGGAGGAAGAAAGCAGAGACAGGCAGAAGCCATGGTTCTCCTGCCTGAGATGGATGCTGGTTAGATTCATGCTGGTAAGCCACAGTAAGTGGCGATACACATTAAAGGAAATGTGTTAAACTAATATGTAAGAGTTAGCCAATAAGAGGCTAGACATAATGGGCCAGACAGTGTAAATTAATACAGTTTTTGTGTGATTATTTCAGGTGTAATCTAGCAGGGTGACCGGGACAAAATGCAGCCTCCTTTCCCTCAACAATTGGCACCTCAATGTGGTTGACTAACTCCACGTAAAACCTGAGAGGGCTTGAAAAGAAATTCTAGACACACAGATAAAACAAAATTTAACACAGTTTTTCACTGTTTGCTGGTGGCATGCTCCTGAGAGATTTTCCTGACTCAGCAATAGCAACAATTAAAAAAAGCCATGCCATTTTAAAACGACGCTTCCCGGGTCCTGCCGCTGGTGCAATCTCCAGCTATGGAGCATTTGTGGGCCTGGATGTTTGTGTGCTCATTCGGAGTCGGAAACAAAGTACCTGAGACCATGCCTGTGTCTTGGCACTCCCTGCCTGGGTAGGCAGCAGGATCAGGTCTACTAGAAAGTGGCGGTCTTGAAATACCAGTTTCTGGGCTGTGCCGCCAGTGCAACCTGTCTCTTGCAGGAGACAGAGAATTTCAATGGGGTTTGTGACTAAAGTGCTATGGTTTGTTTGATTGCAACTGGACTGGCTATGTGCCTAAAAGGGGGGCATTGTGTGCCAAGGCTCAGAGGCACAAGCAGCTCTGCCATGCTAGTGGTGCAGTGCACACGGCTCAGAGGCACAAGCAGTTCTGCCATGTTGGACTGGGCAGGGCAACCAGGCAGTACCTGTATTTGACCTGGGATTGTCCAGCTTAGATTCTTAAGAGCTTAGTATTTTAAAAGCACAAAGCAAAAGTGTTCCTGGACAGTAAAGAATTACAGATTCGCAATAGGACAGATTCAGACATAAAAGACCTCTAAATGGGGTCACACTGTTGAATAAAGGTATGTAGTAGGCTTAAAAGAGAAAAGAAATAAAGAGTATAGGGAGTCATAAAATAGTTAATGCTTTTAAAAAAGGGTAAAGTCTTTAAAGAGACAGAGTACAGATAGTCATAGATTAAAAGAAGTAAAGAGAAATAATCCACATAAAAATGGAAAATTCACAGAGAGTCTGGATTATGTGTATTATTGTGTTTTCTTTAAAATTTTTGACTGCAAAGGAGCTAAGTACAGAGAGACTTTTCATTGTATGTGCTGCTAAGCTAATCCAGCATGTATATCATAAAGGTATCTTGACTTCAGAAATTGGGTCTAAGGATATGATGCTTTGGAAAAGAGGTTCTTCTTTTGTTTTCACAGAGGATGAGACCCTGTGGATTGCTTCTAGACCAATACGGTATGATAGACCACGCCCTCCTGAAAGGTTGCCATAAACACCCTCAAAAATTACTTTGTTCAACTGCTGACTGAGAGTAACCTAGCAAACAGGATACACCATGAAAGACCTGATTAACAGCACCCCCATACAGCATGAAGCAGTTTGGAGAGAAAAAACTATGCCCGTATTCCCAAATATTGTTTATAAATGTTCTTTTACATTTAAAGGGGGGTATGATATAGATATGAATAATTTACATTGGTATAAATTTTACTTTATTGGTATAAATTTTACTTTATTAGTATAAATTTTACTTTATTGATATAAATTTAAGGTCAATCTTGTTATATGTATATCTATTTTTGATCTTAAGGCATTGTGATTGTGTAGTTCATTTGAAAATGTAATGAATAATTAGAAGATATATATTGCTAATGGATAATCATCAATAATAGTCAAGCTTGTAGTCATGTTAGATTTTTCTAGCTATATAGAGATATATTTCAGTTAGATAGGCATTCTTCATATCTTTCAAAGACTATAGAATATGGCATTTAAAATGTTTAAATAACTTAGGGCTTTTCATGACAATGAGACATGTCTGCTCCTGACAATACCAAGCTACGTCATGAGGAAGATGGGTATTGAAGAGGCTCCTTATGGAGTTGGTTAGCCATTTGGGCAAGAAACTGCTCTTGCCTGGACTGTTGCATGAACTGGACATGAAGAATCCACAGAGAGAGGACTGCTGAACTTGCCTAAAGGTGAGATGGTCCTTCAGGGTTCCTGTTTCATCAAAGAGTCTTGTGAGACATTCTGCAGGACACAGAAGAAAATGACTGAACTGTCTTTGAAATTTCCTGCTTCATGGAAATGTCTGCTGGATACTATGGGCCTGTAGGCTGAAGATGGATGCCCCAACGGTACAAAAGAACTTTGGGTAACTGTACAGGCAGCGAGATGTCTCTGTCAATTATAGAGTTTTGGAAGTTGCTTACTTTCTGTTTACTTAGGTAATATTACATCCTTTTTGGAGTCTTTGTTGAAGTTGAAGAGTTGATAGATATAGTTTTCCTTTGTTATGGTAAAAGATAAAATAGATCTAAATATTGTAACTGCAATTCTTTCTTGATATCTGTTATATGTAATTTTACTATGTTAAAGCCTTCCTTTTTGTTTAAACAGAAAAGGGGAAATGGTGTAGGAGGCCCTTCTGTATTTGTGTAATTGATTATTAAAGAAACTGTCTTGGCCTAGTTGATAAGGTGGAACTCAGGTAGGCGGGGAAGACAGAACAGAATTCTGGGAGGAAGAAAGCAGAGACAGGCAGATGCCATGGTTATCCTTCCCGAGATGGATGCTGGTTAGACTCACTGGTAAGCCACAGTAAGTGGCGATACACATTAATGGAAATGTGTTAAACTAATATGTGAGAATTAACTTATAAGAGGCTAGACATAATGGGGCAGGCAGTGTTTAAATGAATACAATTTTTGTGTGATGATTTAGGGCAGCCTGGACAAAATGCAGGCTCCTCTCTCTCAACAAAGATTTATCAATTTAAAAACCTATGACATACAACACACAAAATCTAGGTGGATTCTGCAACCATGTTTTTTCAATAATTTAAAATTATCTTCCCTATTTGAAAGAAACAAATTAAAAATATAATTTTTAATATATTATTGTTGTAAAAAATGGCATAGATCTCAACAACAACAACAACAACGAATCTTTAATACTAGTGAACAAACTTCCTTTAAAATAGAGAAAAGGGATGGGGGTCTGAGGGCATGGTTCAATAAGGAAAGTGTTTGCTCTGCAAGCCTAAGAACCTTAGTTCAATGCCTATAACCAACCAGTGTGATAGTGTCTACTTGTAATCTGAGTTCTGCAGAAGCAGAAGCATGATGATCCCTGGAAGTAACTGGCAAGCCAATCTAAACTAATTAGTGAGCTCCAGGCCAATGAGAGACCCTGCCTCAAAGAAGGTGCATGGTGTTCCTGAGGTACTCAAGGTTGTCTTCCAGCCTTCACATGCACATGCTTACATATGTGCATGTAAAGGCACACATGCATATCTAAGCATACAATGTGCATGGACATGCACACATACACATATAGATCTATACCATGACATTATTCTTATCTACATTTTACTCATTTATTTTTTATCTCTGTGTAATCATGTAAAGATGGCTAGAAAATATTCCAAGAAATTTTGACACTGATATTTTTATGGATGTAAGCATATTTCAGTGGTTATATTTCTTCTAGTCTAAACTTTTCTGTAATGCTTATATTTAAGAATGAAGTGGTATCATTTTTATGAAAACAGAGAGAGAGAGAGAGAGAGAGAGAGAGAGAGAGAGAGAGAGAGAGAGAGAGAGATTACTCTAAAAAGAAAAGAGTAGAGCAGAATCAGTGGCAGCAGCATCCGCTGGGACTGGTAACAGACAGAAAATTGGGACACCTAAAGTTGACTCTGGATAAGGCAGTCCCTGGGAACCTTCATTGGGCCAGTGTTTGCTTATCAGCAAATAAGAACAATATAAAGGTTAAGTAAAATGAGCTCAAGTTTTTGTTCAGCATCAACATTAATTTGAGTGGCTAATTCTCATGTAAATTCAGAGGAAGGAGTCTTTTAAAAACAAATTTGTCACTTTATCCAGCAATTTTCTCAAGTTTAACTAGATTTAATGAACAATTTTCTTTTCTCTTATAAGCTTTTATAGCTTGATCACATTACAAACTGCAGAGTTCACAATATCCTTGACATTCTCAAAATATTGTATAAAAAAGCAGTTTTATCTACATCAACAAAGAGATATAGTAGTGAGAATACAAGTACAAAACATCCTTCTGGTACCAATATTTAAGTATGAATTAGAATATTAAATGTTGATAACTAATGACAGAAAAGAAGAAAAACTTGCATACCCAAAATCTGTGCTTCTGAATCTGAATTTGTGATAATAATAATAATAATAAAATACAAGGCAAGAGATATAGATTATGGCTTGACCAGTACAGTGTCTGAGACTCTGGGAACAACCCCTATCATTGCAAAAAAAATTCAATTAAAATGGTTCAAATTTAGATGTGCGGCAATTACAATGTTTTGGAAGACCTTTTTTTCCATTCCAATGGTTTCAAAATGTAATTTGTTTATGTGTGTATTTTTTAACCTCAGAAGTCTCTTTTTTGAAAGTCTCTAACAGCTTTTTGGTACCTTATTTAAAAGAAAATAGCAAAATATTGAGGTGAAAAAATACTTTACAATGTTTGCTGGTAACTTTGTAGTTTGTGAAATGTTATAAGCCTTGTATTTTCTGTCTGGTTTAATTATTTTTAAAGAATTATTTGGCTGTTTTTTTGCATTGTGTTAATCTACTGAACCGAGAAGCTGCCAGAGGATATAATTTTCTATTAACTAAGAAAAAGTTTTTTTAGTTCAACTATGAAGCAGTATTTTTCCCCATAAATTCCAGCATTGTCTCTGAACTTGATCTGTGTCCTGCTTTTATATTGCTGAACTATAGTTAAACAAATTCATCCTATTTATTTTGAAGATCATAAAATTAAGAATGGCATTTTCAATGAAAAGATGCTATGGTCATTTTGCCAACCCAAGAGTTTATTCCAACTACATGCCCCTGAAATCAAATGTTTAAGGTTTTGTGTGATATTTAAATCTTGTCACACTGAGAGTTTAAACAAACACTGTTATCACGTAAAAGGAACTTACCTTTGCAATTATTACTGACTGCGCTGGATAACAAACAGTTGCTCCTAATGAGGCCAATCCTAGTGGATAAGCAATCTTCTTAAACCTAGAACCTATGAAATTCAAACAAATCATTCACTCCAAATAGATACCACCAGAGACTTGATGTTATTACACTGTAATATATTCTTTGCCCCTCTTTAAGCTACCACCCTATGTTAAATTGCTCTGTAGTTAATAATACCAATCAAAATGGTACCTAAAATGCCCTTAAGGTTCTCAATTCAATTAATGTCCCTTAACCATCATGTCCAATTTAAGAAAAATGTTCCAAACCTAATAATTATCTACACAAAGGGATTAGTAATTATCTTCATTTTTAAAAGATTGATTATTTTCATATCCTAAGAAACTTAAAATTATAATTATACTTTTTTCAAATATCTAACAAAGCATGATAGAATTAATCAACTACCATGTTCGTCAAAGCAGGTTAAAGTGAAATGGACTCTCTTCTAGATGCCCTTTCTGATTAACACTTAGAAAGGTGAAGGACCCAACTAACCAATCAGCTAACGACCTCAAAAGGTACATAACTCCATGTCACTGAATCAGAATACTGAAGTAATACTAATTACAATTAGCTTGACATAATTAATGCATTTTCAAAAGTGCCTTAACCAAGCATCTAAGAGTCATTTTCATATCATTTTTTTGACAGTAAAATCTCTTTTTAAAAAATTCGAAAGAGAATCTTAGTAGGAACTCACTAGGTTCTCACTAGGAGCCTGTCAACTTGAAATTGCTCTGATTAACCCTGGTATAAGAAGTTCTGTATCAAGCCCTGTCACACAGCTTTTATCTTAACCCCACACTCCACCTAAAGACTTCCATAGAACCATAGTAATGCTGTATAACAATGGGAAATAGAACATTCATAGATGAAACTTAGACTTATAAGACCACTGCTTCAAAATAATATGCATCCTAAATATCTGTCTGGGTGTGTTGGACTCTGATGAGATTAAGCAATTACATGTCACTTTTTCTTTTTTTTTAATTCTTTTTTTTTATTGAGAAAAGGAAAAAAAACAAGTTTCCACCTCCTCCCAGCCTCCCATTTCCCTCCCCCTCCTCCCACCCTTCCCCCCT
>NW_004949111.1:3730258-3732952 GCF_000317375.1 Microtus ochrogaster
GTTCACCTTCCTAAATACATGTCACTTTTTCAACCAAAGTACTGGTAACTCTAACAACTTTTTGGCCCCTTATTTAAAAGGGAAATATCAAAATATTAAGGTGAAAAAATATCTGGCAACGTTTTCTGGTAACTTTGCAGTTTGTGAAATGTTGCAAGCCTTGTATTTTCTCTGTCTGGTTTAGTTATTTTTAAAGAAGCCTGTTATAGTCAGGTCGACAATAGACTGAGCTTGGCTAAGGTGGGTAGGAAGGATGCTTTCTGTGGAATAGGGAGAGAAAGTCTAGACTACCAACATATCCTAAACTGAATGGCAACTCTGCTTCTCCTCGGTATTTTTGTTTCATTCTTGATTTAACAATCCCAATATGTAAAAATTAGGATCTCTTAACTAATGAAAATTCCATGAACTATGGTGGTATATGGCAGGTTTTCTTTGATAAATTATTGAAAAAAAATGGCATTTACTTTTTCCATACTTGTATATAAGGAACAATTCTGCAAAATGGAGTTTCATGTAGGTTCAAAATTCTACTTTTTCAATTAAGAAAGAATACTTAACACAGATACTAAGTAGCACTGTGCACTTAGAAATATGCAAATGGCTTTCTTTTAGATTCCTATCTTCAGTACAATAGGGTCATAAGAAAGAAATAGTTTTCTTGTTTTTACTGTACTATGACCTATATAAATAAGGTTTACATATGACCTATGGCCTATTACACATCGTACATTTCTCTGAGACAAAAGTTTCATGGTATTTACTCAAATAGTAAGCACAAAACATTCTGTATTTGCTATTCTCTCATAATTTATAACTTTTCAAATAAAATACACCTTCAGATCTAATGTGTTTATTTCACTATCAACAAGGTTTAGATTATTCTAGTGCTCACATAAAGAAATACTTTCTCTTACCAGAGGATTACTATTTTGTAATTAAGAAACTAAGCAATACATTGTAGACAAATTCCTAAAACTCAAGGAATAAGATATCGAAGTGAGTTGGAAGAAAAAAAAGGAAACACAATTATGCAGAGATAATCAGTTCTACTGACCTATATAGTACAGTGAGGCTGTTATATAGTTCCTAGTAACCTATTCTATATTTTATGAATATAAGAGAGCTCAAGAGCACTCAATATAAAGAAATAATAATCTTATGGAAGACAGTGAAAATGATGATATGCATATGAAATAGAGTTGTTAAATAGCATGCATAAAAGGAGTTAACATGGTAAACTCAAGACTGCTGCCATCAGCAGCTTCTGCTAGCATCTGCAAACTTCTCCTCTTGGAAGTCTGGAATTTTGGTAGGTAGATACTATTTACATGACTAGCCCTCAATGAAATCTTGGTCACTCTTCTGCCTATAGTTGTCACTCAATACTCGGCTTTATTCATATTGTCTCAACTTGTTACTGAAGAAATTAAGCATATGTTTTATTAGTCACTGGGAAAAGACTGCTAGAAACTTATAACTGATTTTTTCTAAACTTTGTCCTATGTCATTTCCCCCTTTTAAATTTCATCCTATACTTCCCATTGCAATAGCTCTTGTCCATGTCCATAACTACATACTGAGCCCTGTGAGTCTTTGCAACTAGTCATCAAGCCTGATTGCAATCTTATGAATCTGACAGTTTACATGAGAACTAGAATCTGATGGAAAAGTAGGTACAGATACCTTGTTGGAAAAGGTTTTAAAAAGCAAATATATCAAGTCTCATAGTGAATAAGAGTGGTAGACTGAGTTATCCACATTTACAGACTCCATTCCCATCTGGCTAATATTAATTTCAACTACTTTGGTCAGGATAAAACGAAAAGTAAACCAGGTTTTATATGATATAGCATGTCTTTCTCAAATCCTTAACAGAGCTTCCAATATGAGTAGTATGACTCTAAGAAAAGCAGTTTTGAGTGGATAGTGTATATCTTTATATTAACATACAATTCTCAAGAATTTTTGGTAGTATAAATATCTTTAGATTAAAAAAACAAAATTGCAATAACAAGGCAGCAAACAAGGGCAAATTACATTTTTAATTGGAACAGTTATACATTTTTAATATTTTGTTTAAAAAAGTAATATCTTTGTACATTTTAATATATAGTCTTATAACTAAAAATACTTCATATTTTCCTTTTGCAGTTGTACATTTTCCACATTCTTAACCTCAGGCAACTAACAATCTACTTTCTGTCATTCTAATCCTGTCCTTTTGAGAATGTCATACAAACAGAATCAGACATTCACTGCCTACTTTCAAATTCACAACCAATGTTATATGTACCAATCGCTCAAACTATTTTGATGCTAAGGGGTTTTCCTTGTAGGACTGTGCCACAGATTCCTTTATCCACTTGCCTGTTTAAAGGATATTCAGCTTGTTTCCAGATTTTATATGATTGACATTGCAATAAGCATTTATGCAGGGGTGTGTCGTTTCTTTAATGTCTTAGTTATGGTTGCTACTGTTGTGACAAAACACCATGACCAAAAACCAAGTTGAGCAGAAAAGATTTTATTTGGCTTACTCTTCCATATTGTTGTTCACTGCTGAAGGAAGTCATGATAGGAACTCAAACAGGGTAGGAAGCTAGAGGCAGGAGCTGATGCAGAGGCCATGGAGGGCTACTGCTTACTGGCTTGCTTCCCATGACTTGCTCAGCCTGCTTTCTTTTTTTTTTG
>NW_004949111.1:3733052-3753168 GCF_000317375.1 Microtus ochrogaster
AGGCTGGTCTCGAACTCACAGAGATCCACCTGCCTCTGCCTCCCGAGTGCTGGGATTAAAGGCATGCGCCATCATCGCCTGGCCTCAGCCTGCTTTCTTATAGAACCCAAGACCACCAGCCTAAGAGTGGCACCACCAGTGCACCAGGGGCTGGGCCCTCCCTCATCAATCAGTAATTAAGAAAATGTCTTATGGCTGGATGTTATGGAGGCATTTTCTCAGTTAAGGTTACCTCCTTGCAGATAACTCTAGCTTGTGTCAAGATGACACAAGACTGGGCAGCATATCTAGGGTAAGTAAATACTTGGGAATGTGATTCCTATGTTGCTTGATAAGTATATGTTTAAATTTATGAGAAATCATCAATTCTTCAGAATTCCTATGTCACTTTGCATTTTTCCCAGAAGAATAACAGAATTTCAGTTGTTCTTATACTTCACTATAGATAGTATGGTCAAGCTTATGGTATGGTAAAAATGTAAACATTTTACACTAACCTAATCTGATATTATCCATAAATGTCATGAAGGTAAAAATCAGAACTAACGTAACAGAAAATATATAGTATAAACATACCTTTCCTTGCTGTGACCAAACCCGCCAGTCCCGAAGCTGTAATCACTCCCAGTTTAGGAAAAAAATCTTGAGGAGGATTCTTCAGATAGACATATGCATCTGAGGAGACCAGTTGAGAATGAGTAAGAGTGACTGACTGCAATTGGACATTCTATATAAGTGTAGTACAGAGCAGCTGGAGACTAGCATGTTACAGGAAGACAATATAACGTTAGTGAGCAGTTTAAATACTCTTCAGATAAGGTACACAAGAAATTGAAATGGACAGAAACAAATCACTTAGTATAATACTAAACTATAAAATCAAATTTACCTTCCATAGGTCATTTAATACTTGCCTTCTTTGTCACATAGGTTATTCAATAAACTATAATGCTAGATGGTATAGCTTAAATAAAATAAATTCCTTACTGTGTATGTTTTACATACCTACAATTAACAGGCTTCTACTGTTACCTGTTTAAACACTGGTAGGATCCATCAAGAATTAACGATATCTTCTAAAGGAATTTTGCAATTAGACACTTCTTATCACTATCTCCCAATAACCTCACATTAGCCATTGGTTAAAGATCATGATGAGAAGTAAAAATAGACAAAAACATATAAAGCATAATCAAAAGTACCTATGCCTCAGTGTTTTAAACATAAAAATTGTTTCCAGATCTAAAAATATATTCTTCTATCATAGTTATTTGATGACAATCACATATATAACTGTGCTCCTCAAGATTAATGAAGGATAGCTGGGTATATTGGTGCATATATTAATCCAGCACTTGAGATGATAAGACAGGAAGATAATGAGTTCCAGGTTAACCTAGGCTACACAGTAAGATGCCGTCCCAAAAATATTGATAGTTAATCCTTAGTGTATATTAAGTACTCCTATTGCAAATAAAGTTCATTAAGTTTATTGTAGGTACCTAAAATTTTAGCTGATATTTCTTTCTGCTTTCTATACATGTTTAATTTTGCCAACACCTCTAAGCAAGGAATATCAGGAAGTTATGTCTGCTGCCAAATACCATTAAGGAGCTAAAACATCAAATATAATTACTTTCCAATATTAGGTGAAACATATCAAGATGAGTGATAGCTATGTCATTTCCCATCAATTGATAAAAAAAGCATGATGAATTTAACAGATAATAACACTCATTTAAATGAATTAGCAAAGAGGGGATAAATCTTTACCGTATGCTTTATAAATATACAATGTGGACTTTCAGTTAAAAGTGACCTGAGTTTAAACCTGGGTATTGTCTCTGAATAACCTTGGGAAACTAATTAAACTTTCTAACCCTCCATTTCTAATCTGTAAGAAAAAAGCTCTGTAGCTAGAACAGCAACACTCAGCAACCTAACAAGGCCTACCATGTAATAAATTTCAAAATAAATAGCACATACTATTTATTTGTTATTATTACAAATAAACCCAGAATCTATCTTCTACATCAGTATAATCATCACAATGGGTAATATACTACGTTTATATTCTTAAATTTTACACAATATAACTTAAAACAATAATATGTTTCTATTTATAGAGGGTTTACTCACCTACCTTTACCAAATTGTACTGTATCCACTATCCCAGTCTTCATAAAGATATAAACACCCTAAGCAAAAACAGGAACAAAAGAGGATGTGAATTTTTGAAGTGGTTGATTGACACAATAGCTCACAGTTTTGAGATTACATTTAGCTGTTGATTTAGTACTACACTCAAATCTACAGTCAGATCTTCGGTTTGCCCACTGTGAGTACACCCGCTTACTATATGATCCTCTCATCTCTTACTCTCATTTTACTTACCATAGTAATTCTGGTGTCTTGTTTTTCTCATAGAAGTGGGTAAAGTAATACCTTTAAAATAATCAGTGATATCACAGAACAGATACCGAAAACTTTATAATGGCCTGAATAAAATGAATGAATCTTATATAAATCGCAAAGGGAGGTCTATCTCAGCAAACACACAACCATCTGACTAGTAAGGATGCAATAGCAACAGTATAGTGATTTGCAGAGAAAAAACAAAAACAGGAAAGGCCTAATGAAAAGCACTTTATCTCTTACTTTCATTTGAGTGTGCAATTAGAATGAGAAAAAAACAAATGAGGCATTTATTTTTAAATAGGAATACAAATTCTCCATAAATCAAGATTATATTAACCCACCTAAGGAATTAACACCCTAAAGCAATGGGTTTTTTTTTTGCGGGGGGGGGGTGTTTGTTTATCTGTTTCTAACTTACTTAAATGCCAAGATACTGTTACATTCATTGAATAGTTGGTGTTGTCTCACTTACATTAGGGGAAATATGAGTGATTTACCCAGAATCTTGATATATTACAAGCTAGATTGTATTGCACAAACAAGAAAACCAATCTAAACATATAACCTCCTTATGTATGAAACCATGAGATGGAAACAAGAATAACAGATATTTTCAGTACAGAAAAACAGAAACAATTGTATTAGATGGGAATGAGATGTCTTGGTCTACTAATTTTGTCTCATTTTAAGGGGGAACAGAGATGTTCACCATGGCTTAAGACTATACAAACTAGCATAAAACATAAAGTGCCACTGAGACATTTCTCTTGGAGGGCTGTCTAAGAAAACATCGGCTGCAGCATTAAAATACTTACTGATCTGATTTTGTACCATTTAACCATCAAGGAAGAAAACTGGTCTTTGGGGAAATTTTCCTTAGCTGTGTTTAGGAATTCATTTTCCCCACTTGGGGGCACTGTTACCTTAGTCAATAGACTAAGCGAAGACTAGGAGCATGCTCTGAATTTGCACTACATGATGCTACTTCTGACAAAGAAATAATTTAAATCGGACTTTTTTTGAGGAATAGATTGCGTATTTAGGAGAAAATTAGAGAGGAAAAGTTGTTTACATTGAAGATGAAATGCATTTGAAAGTGCCCTTCATCAACCTATTTGCTTCAGCATATTAACAGAATAAAATGTTCTTTCAGTCTTAAATTGGGTGATAGTTACAATAGCAATTTAAAGATCTCTCAGGAACAATTACCTCACTGAAGACACATCTGAGTACACTATAGAAAATTAGGTCTCAAGAGACCTAAGTCTGAATCATCTTGTTCTTGGCATATAGCCTGAGGGGCATGACTCAGACCACAATTAGTTAAGATATTTCCCACAGAGATCACATTATTAAGGGTGACTAGCACAACCAGTACCCTGGAATTGTATGATAAGCACAAACTGTCAAAAATAAACCCATATCACATTTGAAATCTCATACAGATTGATGAGAGTTCATCTAAGGATGCTATTTTTTATAGGTTCATTGAATTTTCTTGATGATCATAGGTGTGTGTATGTGATGTGTATATGTATATACGTATGTATGTGTGTACGTATGTGTATTTGTGTATATATGCACACAGTGTGTATAAATTCAGGCAGAGGACAACTTTGTGAAGTTGTTTCTCTCTTTTCTCCTTTCATTGGTTCTGGGGATCAAAGTCAGGTCACCAGGCTCACAGTGCAATTGTCATTGTCGTTACCCACTGAGCCATCTCGTCAGCCTCAAATTTTCTTTTAAAAGGAATATATTAGAATTATACATGACAAGGAATCTACATCTAGAAATCTTAACAACATGGCAGCCTAAACATGGCCTTAGCAATGATACTATCAGTTGACATTTCAATTAGGATATAGAAAATGTCACAAGATCCCAGTCATAGATTAAGAGCCATAAGAAATTAATTAATGGCCTTTAAGAGAATGGGAATAAGTGCTCTCTGGAAACAAGCCCCCTGATAGGCTATCCAATGCCAAGTGGTCAGTCCTAAATATATATACATATGAACAACACTAAACAGACTCAGCAGTGCATGTGTGCACGTGTGTGCTCATGTGTGTGCACATGTGTATGTACATCAATAATAAAGGGGTCATGAAGTTGAGAGGGAGTGGTGGGAAGGCAGGAGGGGTTGAAGGAAGGAGAGGTTGGAGTAGAAATGATGTAAAAACAATACTCATATACTGATGTAAATATGGTGTTTATGCATGAAATTACCAAAAAAATGATATAATAAATGCTAAAATCACACATGGGTTGACAATCAGGCTACATTTGCTGGTGAAGTAAAAACTGTGATTATTATTCTAGAATTAGAAAAACACTAGTATGACCATTACTAAGATCTTCACAGTAAAGATGTTGACAACACACAACTAAATGTATATGATGATGATAATAAAACATCAGTGTGCTATCAGCTTCCATCTCAGTCAACAATTTCAGCTGAGTCTAGTCTTCCAGGCGCACTTGTCAGGGTGTTAAAGATATAAATTAAGCTATTCTGGCTTCTTTAGCTCAGCCCATTTGCCCGATGAATGACACTGAGTGGCCTCAGGCAATACCACATGAATAGAAGAATCAGCTGTCTGAACTGTCATCATATCCCGAATTCTCAAAATAATGGGCCATTATACAATGCTTGATATTTTAAGCCACTAAGTTTCAAAGTGGTTTTTCTCTTTTAAAAATACATCTATGAATACTTGAAACAATTAATTAAAAACATTGCTATTTAACTATCAAAATAGACTTACCTTGCACCAGCCAACATAACGAACAGCTGTAGTACGGATTGATGCAAAGCCCATTTGTAAATAACCAGGCTGTTCTTCAACATATTTAGAATGGAGAGGTGGTGCAGTATATATGGGGAGCTGAGGATAGAATAAAGTTCATGTCAAAAACAAATAGCTGGGATGCCTTTTCCAGCATTGTGTCAAAACAGGAATCATCATTGGCCTTCCATCTAAAAAAAAGCTAAAACTGTCTATAGAATCTACAGATATGATATGATAAACTGACCATAACAACTATTTATAAAGGCAAAATCAAGTGATGTCACATATAGTATGATCCAGTGGGTTGTTTTGTTGTATTTTTTTTATATGACAGGGCCTCCCTATGTAGTCCAAGGTACTAAGCTTCACTATATAGCTCAAGGTTCCTAGATAGCCTCAAACTCATGACTTTCTCTCTTCTGCTTCCTGAGTCCTGGGATTACAGATGGGGATCACCATACCCAAAAGACACATTACTTTCAATTTTTGCATTTTTAATTGGATTTTATTTAATTATGTGTACATATGTGTGCTCATGATTATGAACACATATGCTATAATGTGCACATGGAGGTATATGGGAACTGGTTTTCTCAGGTCACTATGAGGATTCCAGGAATTGAATTTACGTCATTAAGCTTGGTGGCAAGAACCTTATCTTAGTTAGCATTTCTACTGCTGTGATGAAAACAACAAGACCAAAAGCAAGTAGGGGAGGAAAGGGTATATTTGGCTTACACTTCCACACTATATAGTCCATCATAGAGGAAGTCAGGGCAGGAATTCAAACAGGCAGGAACCTGGCAAAAGGAGCCGATGCATAGGCTATGGAGGAGTGCTGCTTACTGGCTTGCTCCCCCTGGCTTTCTCAGCCTGCTTTCTTACAGAACCCAGGATCACCAGCATGGTGATAGTACCATGCACCATGGGCTATGCCCTCCGCCCTCAAACACTAATTGAGAAAATGCCTTACAGCTGGATCTTATAAAAGCATTTTCTCAGTTGAAGTTCGCTCCTTTAAGACAACTCCAGCTTGTGTCAAGTTGACATAGGACTAGTCAGCACAGGTCTTTACCTGCTAAGTCATCGCACCAGCCCTTAATCCTAGCAAAATTTTAACTGGAAAAATCTGGAAACAATCCAAGTAGTCAAAGGGGAATGTACACAGTTAAATTAGATCATATCCACACAATGGACTATTGTAAATTAGGGCAAAATTTAAAAACTATAATCACTATAACCACAATGCTGGGCATCATGGTGTATGCCTTCAATCCCACTACTCAGGTGGCAGAAGCAGGCATATCTCCACAGGTCTCAGGCAAAACTAAACAATGCTGCTAGTTCCAAGCCAGTTGGAACTACATAGTGAGATCCTGTTGCAATTAAAATAAATAAAAATCAGTTACAACCACATATAAAGATAAGGATGAACTTCAAGAAAGTACTATTAAACCAAAAAGCTAAGATATAGAAAATTACATGCAAGCATGTCCCATAAATATATAATTCAAATGCATATAAACGCCCAAATTGCTCAGCAAAACAGATAGGTTACCATAAAGTGTTTTAGTTTTGTTTGTTTGTTTGTTTTTAAGGAACTAATGGAACTGGAGAAAAGGCTCAGCAGTTAAAAACAGTGGCTGCTCTTCCAGAGGACCTGAGTTCAACTCTCAACACCCATATGGCAGCTCACAATCACCTTTAACTCCCGTTCCAGGGAGGATCTGACACCCTCTCTGGCCTCTGTGGGCACAAAGCACACATGTGGTACACAGACAAGCACACAGGCAAAGCACCCATATTTACATTAAATAAAATTCAAGAGAAAAAATAAAATAAATAAAAAGGGAACAATACAAACTCAGTGGAATCATGGTTATAAGTCAATCTAAAGGGAGGGGAATACAGGAGATTTTGCCTTTTCCTCTAAACTGAGTAGCAGCCACATTGTTATCCACTATGGTTTTATATTACTGTTATTTATACCTTTCAAATGTCAAACACAGTCTAACCAATATTTAATAAAAAACAAATGCAAATATAAAAATTATGAAAATAAACAAGAACTGATTTACTTAAAGAAATGATCTCATCCTTAGGGTGTAGCACTTTTACATGGATACTCAGGTTTCCAGAATAACAGAAAAGGAACTAGATGACTAATGGCTTTCAATCTGATCTACTAGGAACAAACATGAGAATAAAATGATAAGAAAGTAGATGTAAAAGATACCTCTGTGATATGGTACATATGCTAACTCCCATTTGCCTTGCACATTATTCTTGTTTTATAATTAATTAGGTCTTTGCTACCTATACTAGGATTAAAGATCTTTTCTTTTCCCTTTCAAACTAGGGCTTGAATTTAAATTTATCACATACCTATGTGTATTTATGAGTGCCATAAATATATAATTTATATTAAAGATTATATAGATTAGTTACATATAGGTACAAATATAGATATCAGGTATATTATAGAGTGCCATCCCCACCCAGAAAAGAAATATAGATGTGGTAATGTTAATTTCTATGTTTGTCCATCATAAAGTTTTGGGATTTTGTTTTTTAAGGATAGAGCTGGAGAAATGGCTCAACAGCTGTTCTTCCAGAGAACCTGAGTTCAATTCCCAGCATCCACGTGGCAGCTCACAACTGCCTCTAACTCCCGTTCTAGGGAGAATCCCTGGCCCTCAAATGACAATAACGTAAGTTAAATTCATGACACTGAGGGATTTAGAATAGAAATTTCTAGGGATATTCATGGCTTTATCATTTGTTCTAGTGTTCTACAAATTTCTTGGTTAAAAGATGTTTATCTCATAGCCCTGTAAAGTTTTCTATTGAAAAAAGATTTAATTATGTTTACTAAATGGCACTCAATAAAGCAAGAACACATTGATCCTTTTTTAAAAGATGTTTAACAAGAAAATTTGAACCAAAAGTTTTTTTGTTTAGCTAGAAACCTAACAAAAATTTTAAAAGACCAGAACACCTCATTCAGTGTATTCGGATTTGGTTTTAGATTTAAACAGAGGTACTGTTCACATTACACGATAAAGGTGCACTGCCATTCTGTGCACACATCACATTTTCATCCTTTTGACATTTTACATTCATAAAATTAGATCCTGACTTTTAAAAATATTTCCTAAGATATAGCTAGCAACCAGCCTTGTTTAATAAATAAACGAATTATTTTCAATTAAAATGTACTTGGAAATTCTGTATGTTCTATAACAGCAAAACACACTAGTTTCGATGTTCAAAAATATGAGTCCTTTCAGAGAAGGTGGCTGACTAGAAACTGCTGCCCTGTGACCTGGTGAAGGAGAAGAGTCAAAATAAGAAAAGGGAGATTAAAATTCTAAAGAAATAAAGAAAGTAAGAGCATCAGAAATTCTCAAAGTGACTTGCTATTTAGTTTTCTCGCAACTTAACACACGCCAGAGTCATCTGAGAAGGGAGAACCTCAGTTGAGAATATGCCTTCGTTAGAATGGATTGCAGGCAAGTCTGTGGGCATTATCCTGAGTAATGATTGATGTAGAAGGATCCAGTCCACTGTGGGTGGTGCCACCTCTGGGCAGGTGGTCCTATGTGGTCTAAGAAAGCAAGCTGAGCAAGCCATGAGGAGCATGACGGTATCGTTCTTCCATGTCCTCTACTTCAGTTCCTGCCTTGGGTTTCTGCTCTGACTTTCCTTCATGATAAGCTGTAAGTTGTAAAGATAAACTAAACCCTTTCCTTCTCAAGTTGCTTTTGTTCGTTGTGTTTATCATAGCCATAGAGAAAGCAAAATAAAACAGGCAATGGGAAGGTACCTGAAAAGCAAGGAGAAAAAAGACTCATGTTAGAGAAGCCAAGCTGTACAGAGCTCCATCTGCATGGCTCACTGTTGGAGGATGGGAAGCAAAGGATGCCTTCAAAAAGTAAGCCAGGCAATCCTGGTGAAAGAGACAGAATGCCCTACTTGTAGGATAACCCCCAAACCATAACAAGCCTCAGCACCAGCTCTAGGTTTTGACGAGAGAGTAATTCCTTCAGTGGACAAGGCAGCAGGAGAGATTCCCACAAGTCACTCTAAGGGCAGGAGTTAGGCACTCTAGTGATAAAGAATTCATTATTTAAAACTGAGCTACCTGGAGGCCTGAGAAAAGGGGGCAACGATAAGTCAGGGAGCTTAAATTTCATCTGCCCCCGCCCTAGGATAAGAGAGGGCCCTGGGAAACACTGATACAGAGGAAGTGGTAGGACCAGACACCTACAGGCAGAAGAGTGAAGGTGGCATAAGGCTCATGGGACCATAGCTCCTCAACTGAGAATAACACTGGCGTTTGATAGCTCTGGGCCTATGCTCGCTATGTGAATCCATCTCCAGAACCACCACCTATCAACCCTGCTCTGCTATAGACGTCTATCAAGAACTGTGAAGCTCTGGTGATTTACATGATGCCCTCATCTGCATCCATCCAGCAGAGTAATTAATACTCAGAAGATCTTTAAAGTACAAAAGCAAATAGCAGTAATATGGTTGCTTCTCATAACCCCAACCTAATTGGAAGACACCACATAACTAGAAGATGAGCCACCACAGAGGGTACGAGCTGAGTAGTACGGGGCAGGTAAAAACCTGTCCAGCATACAGACTGCAAAGGGAAATGCGGACAGCAGAGCCCCTGTAATACAAGTGAAGGCATATATGGCAGACATCAGACTCTTTTCTAATAAAGGCTCAAAGCCAGCAGAAGTCACGGACAAGACAAGAGTGCTCAAACTCAAGTGCCTCCCCCCATCATGAATATAACCAGGAGTATCCAATTGGAAGGAGCCTAAAACAAGCTGTTCCAACATTTATATGTTATTTTCCCATGTGCTTCCCATTTTCTAAGACCCCATTCATTTTTCAGTCTTCTCTCATATATTACATCCAGACAAATTTCTCCTCCCTCCCCTCCCCCAGCTACCCCCCCACCTCCCTTCTCCTCCAGATATACTCCATCTCTCCTCAGAAAAAGACGAACATTCCAAGGACATCACTCAAACACACCATAACATGCTACAATAAGACCAGGCACCAGGCTCATACCATCACATCTAGGATCTACGAGACAACCCAGTAGGGGGAAAAGGGTCACACCAGCAGACAAAAGAGTCAGAGACAGCCTATGCTCCCACTGTTAGGAATCCCACAAGAGCACCAAGCTACTTACTCGTAACATATATGCAGTAGCCCTAGGATCTCAGATCTCTGCAACCCCCATGAGTCTGAGTCAACTGATTCTGTGGACCATGTTCTCATGGTGTCCCTGACCCCTCTGCTTTCTCCTATCTGATCCTTCCTCCACAGGACATCTTGAGCTCTACCTATGCTTGGGCTGTGGAACTCTGAATTTGTCCCTATCAGTTGCTGGATAAAGTCTCTCTGGTCTCTGTGATGACAATTTTGTTAGGATCTGGTACCAGAACACTGTTCAGGCAAGACAAACTGTAGGTAGAAAGTTTTGTGGCTGAAGACCCCATTCTTAATGGCTTGCTACTAAGAAAAATATCACCATTTTTGAAGTTACAATTTTGTGTTTCTACTAAATATATTATATATTTTAGATATCTCATAGCGATTTCTTTATACTTATAAAATATATAATATCTATTATGATAGATGTTGCAAAACACCTACATAGTGTTTCTATTATCCCTATATCATTCAAAATTCACAAACTTTGGTAGGTCAATTACCTGTTCTGGTCTTACTAGCTGCTTTTTGGGTTCCTCTTCTTTGGCCAGATGTACATTTACAGATGCATATATCAGACCTGCGGGCATGGTTGTCAACTTTCCCATCTGAAAAAGACATATCAAAAAGACCACTGTAAGTAAAAAGATCCTCTGTTTCTAAGTCCTGATAAGTATTGGGGGAATCTTGGGAGATATATTAAATATTCAACTATTTCAAATTACTTTATACATTTACATAAACCCCTTGTGCTGCCCTAACTCTTGTAGAGTGCAAAAATCTTACTGTCTTCTACCAAGTCTAATTTTAAATGAACATACATTTCTAGAAGTGGTAACATCACTTGCCGAGCATGTGCAAAGCCCTAGAGTGTATAGTGTATTTGATACTACAGAAACCTATTGCAGCAGGTAGTGCATGCTGGTAATATTAGCACTCAAGAGGTAGAGGAGAAAAATCTGAAGTTCAACAGTGATTCTTGGCTACGTAACAAGTTTAAGGCCAGCCTGGGCAACATGAAACTGTGTCTCGCAAACCTCAACTGACTGCCTGATAAGATGGCTCAGCAGGTAAAAGCACTTACAAGTCTGAGAACCTGAGTGAAATTCCTGATACTCACATAAAAAGCCAGCTGCAACAGCACACACCTGAAATACCTGGGAAAATGGAAGGTAGAAACAGGAAGATCTCCCAGAAGCTCTTGAACCAGTTAATTTGGAGTATGTCATGCCTCAGAAAGAAAGAGAAATCCTGCCTGGAAAAGCTGAGAATTGCCATCCTCTGACCTCCAGGACCACAGCATAGCACATGGATGACTGCACTAACATACACACATATCACACAGGCACGCATGCAATCAAAAATAAAAGCGCAGGTGAGATGACTCAGCTAGTAAGGGTGCTTGCCGGCAAGCCTGACCACCAGTATTCAATTCCCCAAGGCCCAGATAAGAAAAGAGCCACTTCCACAGACGAGTTGTCCTCTGACCTCCACATGAACACAGTGACACATGTTCACGCTGGCGCATGCAAAATAAATAAATGAAATATAACTCAAAAACATGGAAGATTTGGGGCTCTTCTGTTAATATTATGCTTTCCATAATCATTCACTTTCTTGAAAATTTTATATGCCTTTAACTGTGTGTCAAGCCTATAAAACTAGGAAGGAGAACAAGAAAGGGTAAAACCAGACAGCATGGAAGAACAAAAGTGCGCAAAAGCACAACAGTGACTTAAAAGAGCAAAAGAAACTGGGAACAGGACAGAAGTGGGGGTCAGGGCAGGGTAGTAGAAAAGATGAAAGGAGAAGACAGTCTACTGAAACACATGTAGTTTGGAAATGCCATGGTATCTAATTCCCTGTATGGAAACGTAAATGCAATTTTAAAACAAAGAAATATTGGGGCTAGAAAGATGTGTCTCAATGGTTAAGAGCACATACTGCTCTTGTAGAGGATCCAAGTTCAGTTCTCGGCACCCATCTGGCAGTTCACAACTTCCTGTGACTCAGCTCCATGGTATTCAGTGCCTTAGGCCTCCTTTAACACCTGCACTGACACACAACACCCACACATTCACATAATTTAAATTGTGCTTCACTAAAATTTTTAAATAAAGAATCAAAATATCACTCACTCCAAGGAGTCTGCAAAACCAGTTTTTACTTCAAAGCATCACAGTAAATAATATATACATATAGTATAACTTTTAAAAAATAAAAAGATTATTAGTTATTTTAATATGAGAGAAAATTCACAAATAAAATTTATTTGAATTCTTTGTTTTTGGCATATCTTTTGGAAATAAAACATTTTTAGTAAGACATTAGTGTCTGGCTGCAAAGTGGCTCAGTGGATAAAGCACTTTCCATAAAATAAGAAAACTGGAGTATGGACTCCTGTCATGGACTTCAAATAGCTGAAGAGCCTGGAAGTCATCATATAATGCCAGCACTCAGGAAATAGACGCCGGACTCCTAGAGACAAGCTGCCTAAATGGATTAGCTAAAATAGTGAGTTCCAGCACTCTGGGTTCAGTAAGAGATCCCACCTCACTGAATTAAACATGGAAAGTGATCAAGGAAGATGAAGTGATATCAACCTCTGGCCTATACATACACACATACAAGCAAGTGTTCTCACATATGTGTGCACTCACATACAAATAAACATGCATACACACAACACACACACACAGGATATTTAATGCCACTACTTCTAAGTGGCAAAGAGTTATAATCCCAGCACTAGGGAAGCCAAGGCAGCAAGGCAAGCTCTAAATCAGATCTGGCTTTACAAGAACTTTCAGATCCATGTGTCTTAATAATTCTGCTGTTGTTCCTAGATACACAATGTATTTGTGATTAACCAGATCATTAATGATTACAGTACAAAAATTCAAAATTATTAGAACTGATGCCATAAAGCATGCTTACCTATGAACTTAAGGAATTTTGATACTAAAACCCTAAGATGATTATGTGAAATAGGTCAAGTCTTATAGTATTTAAAAACTATTTTTTCCCAAGATAGTAATCCCTAGATAAAAAGAAAAACACCTTTGAAGTATTATAACATATGGACAATCTTAGAGTAGTTACATTATTTCATGCAATACAGTAATATCATCTAGACTTTAAAATAAATTCACATGAATTGGTTGGTAATTAAGCTCTAATACAAAAACAAATTAACATACTTTATCCTTTTTAAGTACGAGTTAAAACAGTGAAATAGATGTTACTCCATCCATAAAAAGGAGTGGTTGATGGCACAGCACGCTGAAACAGATAAACAAGGGTTGGCAAACTACAATGTTGGGCCAATTCTGGACTGAGTTCTGAGCTAAAATAATTATTGTAAAGCATACTTTAAGGTTTCTAAATGTGACTACATACAGACTTCACATATTCCACAGAGCCAAAAGTATTATCTGACCCTTAACAGAAATACAACAAAACATTGTCAATTCCTGATTTAAAAACAAATAAAAACAAACAAAATTATTTTTAAGTACCAGAGGAATTTAAGAATACTATAAAATTATAAGGTAAGGCTGTCAATTAATCAAGTAGCATTAAAATTAGGAAGAGGTGCTCTGGATTTAACAAGAATGAAAGAACTTGAGCTAAAACTAGTTCTAACTGCAAAAGTAACAATCTGTCAAGGGCAAATTATAAATGATTTTTTAAAAACCAATGAGAATTAAAATCGGTTTCTCCCAAAGGAGAGCAGGCCTTAGGAAGTGCGCTCTGTAACATAAAGATTATAAATAGCAAAGATAAACAGCACATAACTCTCTCATCCCAGTACAACTCATCCCTTACCAGCATTTTCATAATGAAAATAATTGATTCTTGTTATTTGTGACTGCTCTGCTCTATAAAGTAGCTGGGAACGACAGTTCCTAAGGAAAACCCAGGGTTAGCTTCCCGTGATTCACTGGTTTAATTTTCATCAATATATAACCTCGTTTCACATTCATTTCTAATTTAAGATATTTTGTTTAATATATTTTATTGATTCATTAACACTGACCTCATGGCCAACAGCACTGTAACTCATGCTTGGACAAAGCTAATCAACATCCAAGGAAGTGGGTGAGGGAGCAGAAAAAGCAGAAGGATGAGGAAGAGGCAAACATTGTCACACAGACACTGTAATGAAATTCTACTCAGGTTACGAGTCTCAGTTTACTAACAGGAGAGACAATATGTAATTCAACAGTTTATGCCAATGAGTGTTAATAATATAGCTATGCACAAATGACTTCAGGACACAAATGATTATAGGAACCACCAACCTAGCCAATCCCTTCTCATCTATTTGGTAAAGTAGTAAAAAGACAGCAGATTTCAGAATCAAATTTGAATGTAAATTAAGGTTCTACTTTTTATTCACGATGTGGCTCTGAGAAAGTGAATTCATGTGTCAATGTCCATATGTCTAATGTCATCTATCACAAAGGTATTAACACAGACAAAAGGTTCAGTATATATTAGCTGTTACTACCACTATCATCATCATCGCTGTCATCCTTAGTCTCTCCTAGCCCATGGCCACGACTCTATAGTCTCATCTTAACTCCAGCCAAGTGTAATTGCCTCTGTCAAGTCAAGATAATTTTATTGTCAATCAGATCACCATCCTGCATCAAGAAAATAAATTGGCTTCCTCTTTCCTAACACACTGCTTAAAACCATTTTTTACCTTTCATGTTCTCTGTAATCTATCTCCAATCTATACAGGTAGTCTTCTTTCTCCCCAACTCTTATCCTGAGCTTTTTATTTCATCTGTCACTGGCATGACCATTTACTCCCCAAGTAGACTATTAACTCTTTAAGGTCAGAGGTAGAATATATACTTATTTTCTCTGCCAGCGATGACAGCTTTAACTAGATAGATATGGAGATTCAATAGAAAAGATGTGGGCCCCAAAAATTTGTGAATTAATTGTTTATCATTTACTTTTGATTGCTTCTCAGCCTTTCAGCTAAAATCAAGGGATCATTCAGTCCTAAAAAAAAAATTGCTCATGAAATCCACCACAACATTTTAAAATGTCAGATCTAATAGCAGCAGCAAATGCTGTGGGCAGGTTAGAATAGCTTCACTGCTGGATAAAACTGAAGCTGGCCTACATTATATAATCTGTTCTCACAGAATTACAACCACAATATTTAGCCTTTTGATCAATATAATTCAGAAAAGTGATTGTATTTTCTACTTGCTCAAAGAAAAAGAAATCATATATTAGACACCTGTAGTAACGTGCCTCAGCAGCTGCTTGGCACCCTGGAATATAGCTATGCAACAAGTACCACATGCAAACAGCTAGCTGGCCTTTCAGATTGAGATTTGCAAAATTCAATTGTGCTTGTAATATTGCAGGTATAAAATGCTTTTAAAAATTTGGCTCAGGAACTGAGTGTGTCTATTTCCAGTACCTAATGAGCTGTGACAAGTTGAGATTAGTCATCAAAATACAGGCCAGCCATTAGCAGCATAATAGAATTTTGTGCTTTCCAGTGCCCTGGGGCTAGTTCACTTGTGAATATCTAAAAGGCAAAGGTAAAAATGGTATCACTGAAGGAACACGAGGCTGTGGAACAGAAAAATTGGGTTCTAGCCTCAGTTCAGCAACTAGTTCACTATGTGACCTTTTGTGTACACTATGCTTCAGATTCCCCACTTTTGAAAGGAGGTTGAACTACAAATCATCCAGAGTTTCTTCTAATTATGACAATGTATGATGGTAAATGACAGTGATAATTTGCAAGAATATTATTTTGTAACAAATAAGCTATTGTCACCTTTTTCCTCAGAAAAGGAAAGTCACCAGAAGTAATTGCTTTATATTTAGTGATGTTGCACTGATTATATCATAAAGTTTTACTCACATCAAACATTGTGAATATGGAAACTACAGGGAGATTCTAATAATTTAGAAATAAAGGTTACTATTCGAAGAGGTGCCCTAGCAGCAGGGAGAGGAATAAGCAAAGAAGACTCAGAGAGAGGAGAATCCAAGGGAAGGAAAGGGGATGGAGTTATGAGAGGGGGAAGCAGAAAGAAGACAAGAGAGAGAGAGAGAGAGAGAGAGAGAATACAAGGGAACAGCAGGAATGTAAAGGGGATGGAGATATGAGGGAAAAGAGAATCAACTAGAACACACTATTTCCAAAGACATTATAATATTTAATACTTTGTATATTAATTTTAAAAATTAAATTAAGGGCTGGAGAGATGGCTCAGTGGTCAAGAACATTGGCTGTTCTTCCAGAGAACCAGGGTTCAATTCCCAGCACAAATATGGTAGCTTACTGCCATCTCTAACTCCAGTTGCATGTTCTCTTCTGGCCTCTGTGGGCACCATACACACAAGTGGTGTAGATAAATACACAGAAGCAAAATACCCATACACATGAAATAAAGAATGCTAATATTAAATACACATAATTAAGAACTAGTGCCCCAAATTAATTTGAACACTTCATTCTGAAGTTCTACTTTCTTCTCTCTTTTTCAATTACCCATATTTATTTTGTGTGTGTTCTGGGATGGATACCTGCCATGCACAAATGTGAAGGTCAGAGTATAACTTGAGGAAGTTTGTTCTTTCCTTCTACCATGTAAGCCCTGGGGTTCAAACTCAGATCTGCAAGTATGGAGGGCAAGTACCTTAAACAGAAAGCCATCTTACTAGACCGTCTATTTTCTCTTTTGACAGGGATAGTAGAATGGGTATGGTAAGAAAAGGTATTACTAAACATGATAGATGCAGTAGAAATAATCATCATTATTTGATCAGCAACTTAAAAGTTCTGAAAACTTCAGATATAGAAGTAGCATCTACTCACAGCACGACTATGCTCAGTCCCAGATCTGTTTTTAAGCAACTTGTCTTATTTATAAAAAGAAGTGTTTAGGGCAGATACTTAGGGCTGTCATCACAGGTGCTATTTATGCTATGATCAATTAAAATTAATTTAAAAGTTAGGTCTTCTATACCACTAAGTCACATTTCAAGGCCTCAGTAGATAGATGTGTCTCTGGTGCTAATCTACGGGGTAGCACAGACTTAGTCTCTGTTATTGAAGAAAGTTTTATTAAACAGTGTTACTTTGGAGTTGCAACATTTAATAACTTGTGATTCTTTCAAAAAGAAGAGATTAAACTATTATCATATCATTTTTAATTCTGTATCTATCATTCAGAGCATATATATGTTGCCTTGAAAGTTAGTCATGGTCACTGTGGAGAAATACAATGGTATTCTTCCAAGAAGGATAAAGGGAAATATTAAAAATGAGAAATGTTACCCTCATATGGGATGGGTTTTCCAGAAAGATGGCCTAACTCTATAATTCAGTGAATGGTGGTCGTAAAAACATGCATATATTTGATTTACATTTTTCTCAGTCTTAAACAAAACACAGACGCTATTCTTGGGACATAAACACAGAAAACAATTGCCTCCTCTTCCCCAGCACTGTCTCTGAGGAAACATGCCATCCATTATTTTTCTACCTTTGTGTCTCCTTTAGCATTCCTTCAAAATTCTGACTAAATTGTTGATCACTGCCCCAGAAAACGTCATTTTTGAAAACAGATCATCGTTTTTATTTTAACTTGGGGGTTGGGCAAGGGGGTAGTTCAGGCACCACAGTGCACACATTGTGGTCAGGGGACAAGTTTGAAGTCTGTTCTCTCCTACCTATGTGGGATCTGGGATGGAACACAGGTCAGCAGACTTGTAAGTTCTTTAACCAGATGAATTAATTCACAGACACAAGAACTGCTAGATAAAGGCTCACAATGAAGGTTCCCATAACCCTTTAATTAGATGTGGTTCTTCATGCTACTTTGAACCTCACCATTTTCATCTTACATTGAAGCAAATAAATCTAAGAGACTTTATAGCCAATTTATTTCTGGGTTTGTACCAGGTACATAAGCATAGTTTTTAATGGTAATTATCACTATTACCTTGAATTTTAAAAAATATTTTTATAAAACATGTGAATATCAATTTTGTATTTCCAGCCTAATAATGTTATGGGGACATAATCAAGTAAAATCCCAAATATCTGAAATAAGAAAGGAGAAAATCATATTCTTCAGAAATAAATATTTTCCTTTACTCACATATGACTTTATTAATACATTTGTTTAATTTAAAGAAAATCAAACAGTGCAATTTAAAGAAGATTCATTTTACTGTTCAGACACTTTGGAAAACATCTTCTCCACAAATCACACTTAACCTAAGCATTAAAAAACAATAGTAGCAAATAGAGACATGGGACACATACGTGAAAGTAAAATATTCGGAAGATATCAGCTATCTAAAACCTTTAGTGAAGTCCTAAAATCATGAGGAGTGATGCAGGAGGGACTTCTATCTATCTGTTGTTTTCATTGGTTAATTAATAAAGAAAACTGCTTGGCCTGATAGGCCAGCCCTTAGGTGGGTGGAGTAGACAGGACAGAATGCTGGGAGAAAGAAAGCAGAGTCAGGCAGACGCCATGCTTCTCCTATCCAAGACTGATGGTGGTTAGAATCTTCCCAGTAAGCCACCACTTCGTAATGCTACGCAGATTATTAGAAATGGGTTAATCAAGATGTGAGAGTTAGTCAGTAAGAGGCTAGAGCTAATGGACTAGGCAGTGTTTAAAGGAATACAATTTGTGTGTTGTTATTTTGGGTGTAAAGCTAGCCATGCGAGAACCAGGCAGATGAAAAGCAGGCCTGTCGCTCCTTTTACAACAATTGGCGCTCCAACGTAATGGACTAAATCCACTTAAAAACCTGAGAGGACTTAAAAAGGAGAGAGAGAGGGAGTTTAACACAGCCTTTTGCTGTTTGCTAGGGTGTGCTGCCGAGAAATTTTCCTCACTCAGCAACCTCAGAAGAAAAAAAGCTGCACAGTTTTAAAACATAGCTTCCTGGGCTGTGCCGCAGGTGCAAACTCCGGCTATGAAGCATTTGTGGGCCGGATGTTGGTGTGCCCACTCAGGATCAGGAAGAAAGTACTCTGAAACCAAGCCAATGGCTCACTGCTCCCCACTTGCACCTGGGCAGGTGGTGGGATCAGGTTTATTAGGCATGCACAAGCGGGAGAGCATGGTGGATTTCTGCCACCATACACATAGATGTTTCTAGGCTTTGCAGTGCTGTGCCTGGCAGATTTGTATGTAACTCAGATAAAAGCTCATTCTTAGAGTTAAAGTGCTGAGTGTGGCTCCTACCTGGAGGCTGCAGTTTTAAAATGCCGGCTTTCTGGGCTAAAGTGCTACTGTTTGCTTTCTTGATGGCAATGTGGACTTGCTGTATGCCTGCTCGAGGCTCAGGGGCACCAAATGGCTCTGAGGCACAAGCAGCTCTGCCACGCTAGTGGTGCAATGTGCAAGGCTCAGATGCATAAGTGGCTCCGCCATGTTGGACTGGGCAGGGCAAGCCCGCAGTACCTGTTTTTGACCTAGGAATGTCACAGCTTAGATTCTTAAGCACTTAGCGATTTAAAAGCGCAAAGCAAAAGCAGACATCACAATAGGACAGATTCAGACATAAAAGACCTCTAAATGGGTCAGTGTTGGATGAGTGTACATAGGCTTGGGGAGAGAAGAAAAAGAATATAGAGAATAAAGTTAATGCCTAAAAAAGGG
>NW_004949111.1:3754294-3759009 GCF_000317375.1 Microtus ochrogaster
TAACTGTAATTATTGATTGATAACTATTTTGTTATACGTAATTTTGCTATGTTAAAGTTAAAGTCTTCCTTTTTGTTTAAACAGAAAAAGGGGAAATGATGTAAGAGGGTCTTCTATCTATCTTGCTTTCATTGGTTAATTAATAAAGAAAACTGTTTGGCCTGATAGGCCAGCCCTTAGGTGGGTGGAATAGACAGAACAGAATGTTGGGAGAAAGAAAGCAGAGTCAGGCAGACGCCATGCTTCTCCTATCCAAGACTGAGGGTGGTTAGAACCTTTCTGGTAAGCCACCACTTCATGGTGCTATGCAGATTATTCGAAATGGGTTAATCAAGATGTGAGAGTTAGCCAGTAAGAGGCTAGAGCTAATGGGCCAGGCAGTGTTTAAATGAATACAATTTGTGTGTTGTTATTTCGGGTGTAAAGCTAGCCATGCGGGAGCCGGTCTGGTGAAAAAGCCCACTGCTCCTTTTACAAATGTAAGTCTGGGCTGGAGGCATGGCTCAGTGGTTTAGAGTCCTGCTATTTCAGAGACCAGAGTTCAGTTCCTAGCACCCACTTTAGGCAGCTCAAACTGGCCTATACTTCTAGCTTCACAGAATTGGATACCTTCTTCTAATCTCCATGGACACCCCCCCCACACACACACACAAAAGTTGCACGCACACACATTTTTTAATTTCTGACAATTTAAAACTTGATAATGTTAGATATTTCTGTATTTATTTTTAAAATCTAGTCTGTCTTTAATACAGATTTATGTCAAGGCTAAAAAGTACAAAATAAAAATTGTTATCTCACCCCAATTATAAAAATCCAGTTTGAGAACTAGTAAGATTCACCTACTTCAAAATTGCTCATGTTTTAGTGCAAAGGTAGCAATGTAAAATGAGAACTAATTCTTATCTCTAAAACAAAAAAGTTGTTAAACAGATAATCTTACTTTTTGTGATGAACTTATTTTTTCTGATGTTTGTGTTTCAGACTTATTCCTACTTAGAAAAGTGTCTTAACAAAGTCAAAATTTATTTCAGAATCTATTTTGTGTTGAAGTCTTTTAAATGACAACTTTGTAAGTAATTTAAATTGACTCTACCATAATTGGTGCCTCATGTCTCTGTGACTAGAAACATATATAGCTGTGCATCAAATCTTTATATTATACATTTATAAGCTTAAAAGCATGTAAGAGTCATACATGCAAAACAACCAACAAGTATTATTGCTCAGCACAGTGTGGAAGGAGAGACAGTAACAAGTTGTAGCTATCCAGAGCAAGTCTGAGCAATGGGCACAGCATGCCAGAAAATGTACAGTATATCCTGGGACATGGGTCATACACTATCCTGGATAAGAATGAGAGACAACTCAGAGATTGTGCGTTATGGAGAAATAACAAAAAAAATCTTCCCAAACCTTTCTCTCATTCTGAAAGACTCCCCTGAGTCCTAGACTGGATAACTTAGTACTAAAATGTGTCCTCAAAACACCCTGCATTTTTCAACTTAAAAAAAACTTTTCTCTCTCTCTCCAATAATCAATAAAGCTTATGATATTTGTCTTGGCCACAGACACATGCAACAATAAGCATGATGTATATATTTAATAAACATGGATAAATGATTTGATTGATAGGTAAATGGGATGTTCCAAATGCCAAAAAATATTCCTCTCATCTACATAGGTTCACCTGTGTTCTTTAAAGAAACAACCAATACAAATGATGGTGTCTTGTCATGCTGAATTCAACCTTGCTAATGTTTTTTGTCTTTGGTCTCTTTAGTTGCTAACTCCTAAAACCAACTGGCACCTCCTTAAAACAAGTAATGATGGGCTTTCAGAGACCCCCTCACTCTGGATACAATGATTTCATTATGTGTATGGTATCATGCTGACCTCTTACTGTCTTACATTGCTGAGGGATAATGCTTTTGTACACTGTAAGGATTTGTCACTTGCACTGGTTTAATAAAACACTGATTGGTCAGCAGCCAGGCAGGAAGTATAGGCAGGGCAACTAGATGAGGCGAATTCTGGGACAAGGAAAGGAATTGCAGTCACCAGCCAGATGCAGAGGAAGCAAGATGAAAATGCCTCACTGAGAAAAGGTACCAAGTCATGTGGCTAAACATAGACAAGAATTATGGGTTAATTTAAGTTGTAAGAGCTAGTTAACAATAAGCCTGAGCTAATAGGTCAAACAGTTTATAATTAATATAAGCCTCTGTGTGTTTCTTTGGGACTAAACGGCGAGAGGACCAGGCAGGAAAGAAACTTCCATTTACGTTACATAGTTAAACAGGCATTAAAAACAGCCATTCTGGAAAATCTTGCTAATTAAAATGTGGAGATATTATGTGTGTGCATTTGTATGTATGCATAATATTCTTATATGCTTATTAAAAATTTATATATTTAACACATATTATATATAACACTGTCTCTCTATATAATATATATATACTCTAATAAGTATTTTGCTAGTGTACATCAAAAATACTTGTATATGATCTATTTGTAATAACTATCACTGTTCCCCAAATTTGTAAGAGATTTTGTTTGAGTGTCAGTGCTAGAGACTAGTTCTACTAAGACAAAGATTTTATACTTTGTTATAGAAATAGTTTTCAAATAGTAATTCTGTATAATTATGCTGTTTCTTGATATTTTACATGTATAGATGCCTCAAACTATGTAAACCTTATAAAGATGAACAGGTACTGGATATTTATAAATATTTACAATTAATTTTCAAAATAGTTTTAATCTTGATGGTTATGCCTCTTTGAAGTCTTATAGCTAAACTGTCAACCTTCTATAAAAGTACAGTTACTGACAAATGACCCTGAATAGTTTTGAAATGCTAGGACATTACCCACATGATGAGCAGAAAGAACTTCAGGTATCCCAGAAAGCAGAGCTGCTTCTACTATACTTCAGGTTCTTAAAATTGAGCCAAAAGAGATTACTGGCACTAATTCACTGACATCTGTCACTTACCCACCCCGTTCAATGTAGATCAATTCAGACACACCAGGACAAATATTTCTCTGACTTCATAGAAAAATGGAGAACAAACCACCAGGTGGATAATCAGTAATGCCTTCAGAGAATATTGTTTGGAGACAAAGGAAAAGTGATAGAAACTGAAATAAAGTCACACTGGTTACAGTAGCACTTTCCCATAATCGCAGCATTTGGAAAACTGAAACAGGAAAACCTGAAGTGTGAGGCCAACCTAGGCTTCATGATGACATCCTATTTTGAATGAACAAAATGAAGTAGCTAAAGTAACTAAAAGCCAAAAGATTATAAAAGATGGTTCTGATGCACTGCTACCTGACACTAACTAAATGTGTTTTAATGTTGGTTCCTAATTGAATTGTTTATTATATTTGTTTCAAGGAAACATATTCCACCTCAAAACTGCAGCATTGAAACAGAAAGTGGGAAATTATAACTGGCATGGCAGAAAATACAGCTATTTTAAAGAGACACTTAGGTTTCTCAATCTGACTTTCAGACAACTGAACCAATGAATACTAAAGAAATGGGAATTTCCCCAGGAATCTCATGCTAGAGCAAGGCATAGACCACAATCAGGTGGAGAACTTGTGTCTTAGAAAGGATTTAACACAGTTCTAACAACTTGTTAGACTACCTTAAAGGATGAGACTGAATCTCACACAAGAATGGATCAATGGTGGGCAGGACCACACCTTGTCTGGAATTGCTTAGCTGTGCAAATCCTTGGTTTTCTTCTATTTTAACTTTAATCTCACTTCAGGCCCCCAAGATAGACGTGGGGGTTTCTAAGATGAACTTGTAGGTTTTCCCTGGATTTCTTTGTCACTCTTCCCAATGTGATTACATTGCATAAATCAGTTTTCTGTTTTCCATAATTCAGAAAAGGCTTAGATTCGTTCATCTCTCTGTTCTGTTTTTCACATTCAAATGTCTTTTATTTGAAATGTGCATAGGAGCTAGTCTTTTCTTGAAAAACTAAATATTAAAAGACACTAACAGAAAGTAGTAATGTGTGATACATGTAAAGATGAATATGCTCACAAAAAAAAACTGTGCTCTAATAGTACACTGGGATGGAAAAGTGGTAGATAATTAACATTTTCTGGATGCTTACTCTGTGTCAGAAAGTATGTTAATATTGCAGAAAGTATACAATGTATTTTGAAAGGGTCAAGATAAGTAAATAAGGCAGGGCTCTTTCTTTTGCACGACACAGCCCCCCAGCACCCCTCCCCAACCCTGCCCTGCTGTATGCTAGGACCAGTGCTCAAGAACAGTTTTAAGCTCCTACTCTAAGGCTACCCACCCAGAGCAGTGAGTGCCTGACTACCGGGCAGGCCTCAGGGTCCCCTATAAGGGAGCCCGGGCACCTTCAGTTCCTGCATTCTCCAGGCTCTCCTGTGCTCTTCTGAATTCCGCCCCCCCCTTGCTCCATTCATCCTTTTGTCACCGGATCATTGGGCTATCCAGTGGCCCTGTTTAGTTGCTGAGGAATCCCATCTGGACAGGTGAGTGTGTGCTATCCAGGGGCGGATTGTCCCAAAAGAGAGCAAAAACCCCCCTCCCCCAGCTCCTTCTGTAGGGCTGTCTTTCTTACACACGAACACCCCCCCAAGTCTTCGTTTTCTGGAAGGTCCTTTGCTCAGGAACAGTTTTCTGCTCCTACACTAAGGCTACCCACCCAGAGC
>NW_004949111.1:3764424-3775522 GCF_000317375.1 Microtus ochrogaster
GGGGGGAGGACGGGAGGAGTGGGAGGCTGGGAGGAGGCGAATTTTTTTTCTCAATAAAAAAAAAAGATAAGTAAATAAATGTCAGTACTCTGTAAGGTCCTTGAAGGACTGAAAAGACTGGGGGGGGGGAAGGCTGTCATATATTCACTGAGCAAATTACCCAGTCTGTTCATAAAGCCAATAATATACATTCATGAAGAAAAAAAGCAAACAACACCAAAACACTTTTCAAGATAGCAATTTCTAAGGTTCTTTCTGAGTTCAAGTATCCATTCAGGTCTACCTCATGTTTAAATATTATAACAGCTATACCATAGTTCAATTAGTAGAACTGAAAAACAGAAGAGAGCGAGTGATGAAGAATGGGTTTAACTTCTTAGTGTAAAATGGATGAAAATAACATGGCACATGTGAGATTAATTTGCATAAAAATTAAAGCTCTAGACTTTAAAAGGCCAATCATAAGATAACCAGAACAGCTCAGCTTCATGTGGCTCTATAATTCAATACTAGAACCAAAATAATAATATATTTTAAACATTGAATTTTTAATTAAAATATGTGAAAGTACTAAATTATTTTAGAATTTCTGAACATGTTATGACTTTAAATGGGCATGCAGTTATTACTGAGTGGCACTTGAAAACTTAGCTTAGATAAAAATCCAACAAATACAAAAATAAAAATAAAAACATATACAGTCGATATAATTAGAATTCTTCAAAATCAGCACAAGATTGGCATAACTCAAATCAGTTTATGGATATCAAGGTCAGACAAATACTATACACTGTCAAAACCAGCAACTCTACTTTAAGAACCCCCTAAAGGCCATGTTTCACACACATCTAAACATATGTGCATTATATGCAGGGAAAGAGGAGGACGTAGAGATGTAGGAAAGGAACACTAAATAAAAACATTCAAGGAGGTATGTTTCAAGTTGTTTTCAGTTTAGGCTTTATGTGTTATAAAATTCCAAAACAATTAAATAAGTTCTAGAGGACTGCTAAATTAATCTTTCTAAATTACTGCTTCATTCTCCCACCTCAACAACCATCTTTATTCCTCTCTGCCCATACACCCTTTGACTCTAGCTAACTGAATCTTCCCAGGCCTCGAACATGTAAAGCGCACTCTTCTCTCAGTCCATAGACTCCATTTATCTTCTCAGTTCTGCCCTGCTCTGAAAGACTAGCTCAAGTTCCACTGGCTCCCTCAAATCCTTCTCTCCAAATTCATATAACTCTCATTTGTGTGAAGCAATAGTCTGGAACTTACAAATATGTTATATTATTATTTTGAATACATGCAACTTATTTTCTCTCCTAAAATAGATTTCTGTTGGGTAGTAGTATATCACTCTGAGACTTTGAGTAACCAGTGACTTCATATCCAAGTAGTGAAGAATCCACAACTGTAAACAAGGTAGTAGAAATACAAAATCTAGTAAGCTCTTTGATGTAACAGTTATTAAAAGTCTATTGCTAAGTTTTTGTAGTGGCAAATAAAATAAACGACAAAACAACTGAAAATCTTAAGGGTAATCTAATTGGAGGGCTGATTCAATGCTATTAACTTTTAACGTTCTGAAAAACAGAACAAAATTATAAAATATCTTCCCTCAAAATGTATTTACTCTGAAAATTTTGCATATGCTCATAGGTTCCAATACTAAAACAATATTTTATCTAGATATACACAAAAATTTTCATGTTCTAAGAAACATTCTAAGAAGGAAACACTAAAATTAATAAAATGTTCAAGGTGCTGAAAGAAAAGGAGTAGTAATTTATAATAGATTTCTAGGCCAAATTTCAAAACTTTGAAGATCATTTGTTAGTGCCAATGGAGCATGGCCATTTCTTACTAAAGAGAGAATTCAACTTTTTGCATATGACATGAAAAAAATCTTGGTAAAATTAATTATACTGTATCAAATACATAGATAGAATTTTCTATTCAGATGAATATACTTTAGCTAGAATAATCTTTTCACTAGTGAGTTCTCTAGGGAAAATATATTTGTAGTATAATTGCTTAAATATTACTTAAATAGATGGCATTTTGTGTAAGCCAAAAGAAGGTGAAAGGCCGGGCGGTGGTGGCGCAGGCCTTTAATCCCAGCACTCGGGAGGCAGAGGCAGGCAGATCTCTGTGAGTTCGAGACCAGCCTGGTCTACAAGAGCTAGTTCCAGAACAGGCTCCAAAACCACAGAGAAACCCTGTCTCAAAAAGAAAAAAAAAGGTGAAAGGTGAGCATCCAAACTGCCTAGGCTCCCACAAAGCCAGTACGTGCAGTAGGATCAAAAACCCATTGCCATTGTTCTTGAGTGCTCAGTAGTCCTCATTGTCCGCTATGTTCAGCGAGTCCGTTTTATCCCAGGCTTTTTCAGACCCAGGCCAGCTGGACTTGGTGAGTTCCCGATAGAACATCCCCATTGTCTCAGTGTGTGGGTGCACCCCTCGCGGTCCTGAGTTCCCTTTGGGCTGACAAGGGAGGGGAACTTGATTGGGGGAGGGGGGGAATGGGAGGTGGTGGCGGGGAAGAGACAGAAATCTTTAATAAGTAAATAAATTTAAAAAAAGAAGGTGAAAGGAGACTATTGGAACAAGTTTATAAGAAGATGCCTCTTAATTTGACTATCCAACTATTGAAACAACAGATCCCAAAGAAATGGTAATTTCCCCCATGAGTTTTCATTCTTGAAGAAGGAAGAGGCATCAGTCAAATGGGAAACTTGTCACCTGGGAAGAGATTTCACCCAGTTTTAACAACTTGCCAACCACCTTATACAATGAGACTGAAGCCCAGTGATGGGTAAATAGGCGGGACCACACCTTGACTGGGACTGCTTAGGTGTGCACATCCTTGGCCCTCTTTTTAAAGTTTACATCACTTCAGGACCCTGAAGAGTGATGTGGGCGAATAACTGGGTATATTTGTCCCTGTTCTTAATATGGCTGCATTGAATAAATCTCCTTTATCTGCTTTCTATTTCTAATTTGGCTCTTTTTTATGTTTTCATTTACTCATTGGGAAATATATCACCACAAAGCTATATGTAAACTCTGGATCACTAGATTGGAGTGGAGAACAATGGGAAGTTATATTTCACCAACCTAACTAAAGGGAAAAGCAGCCTACCCACCGCTTCCTTTTAATCATTGCTCTGCTTTAGAATCAATTCCTTCACCAATCTTTCTTTTTCCACTATCATTTGTTCCAAATTGTATTTTTCAGTTCTTTTTTTAAATCTCTATTTACTAGTTCTTCTTTCTTTCTCAATATCTGTCTTTTCAGCAGAGAAGGAAGGAGAGTGACTAACTATACCAGTGGTGTTCTTTCTGGGTGATATCCTCTTTCTACAAAGCTAATGTGTACACACAAGAGGAAAGTAAACACAAAGGCATACATACACAACTTATGAAATAACAAGTAGGGGGTAGAACAGAAATTAACTTGAGAGATCAAGATCTGTTCCAGAATAAATTAATGATTATTAGATGCAACATAAATGATAAGAAATTAGTTTTACAAGCAAGGGGCAGATAACAGACATATCACTGTTCTAATTATCGGAATTTATATTTCAAAATACAAGACCTTCACAATATACCTTCTGGCCCAATCACTCCTATGATGATAAAATCCTTTCTAAAACACATTATCAAGCAACCCCAAACAGTATATTTGTGTCCTTCAGTAAAAGGAAATGCTATCAATAGATCATGGTTCCCCCAAAATCTTTTTTTACACCTTTGTGAGAAAGATCTACAGTAGACTGGGTTAATGACCATATATTCATTTGGGTCATAAAGAAGAGACTCAGACAATCTTTCTTTTCCATGAAAGCATATCTTACTCTCTTCTTCTGAATTCTGGACTACACACACCCCTATGCATACCAGACAATTTCCCAAGGATAAGAAAGTCTGTGATAATATCAAATGAAACCAAACTCATCTTCTACTTTAACAGATATACTACTCTTTTCTCTAGCTGAAACTGAAAGGGGAAAAAAAGAGGTAGTCAGGCTTCATCTTGGAGATACAGCCTAAGAGCTACTTCTTAGCAGCAACATAAAAGTCTTAGACAAGAGTGCCCTGCTTTAGAGTAATCACCAGTGAGTCACTAGAGGACCTGGATTATCAGGATGCTTATTTTCTTCTGGAAATAGTGGGTAAGTGAATCACCTCTAGAAAATAAAATATCATTAAATTTACTAAGAACAGAAAGTCTTTCAGTCCCAGTTATTTATTATACTAGAAAATGTGAAGCAGATACTGTACTAAAAAGTGAAAAATCACACACACACACACACACACACACATACACACATACACACACACACACACACACTGTATCTTCTTGCAAAACTCTTGGGGAAAATTATGGTAACTGAACAGCAATAACAAAAACAACCCAAGTACAATAATAACAAAAAATGTACAATTTGGTCCTTGCTCATCAGTATTGCAAATAGTTATCTTCAAAGGGTTAAAATTAAAGATAAAAGCCTGTGGAAAACTATGAGAATATGTTTTGAGATGTGAGAGACATACTGTGTTGATTTTCATACTGCCTCCTCAGTATTGGGATTAAAGATGTACACTACCACATACGGCTGGTATGGCTTTTGTTAATCCATGATAACTATTTTATGCTTGACAGGGAATTCTCTGCTGAGACATCTGATTCAAATTTCTAGCTTCCTGTTTGACTGACAATGTACGAGCGAGGATGACTGACAGCTATAAAGCTGACAAGGGGTTTCATTGGAGGGACTTTCTCTTAGCGAAAAGAGCAAAGGATCAGTAGCTAGCCGAATGTCAGGACTAGAGAAGCCTTCTATTATGCTTTTACTGCACAGCACTGGAATAACACCATTTGCTGCAACACCACCTAACTGCTGCACAGCACAGGCTAGCAGGGCAGGTTTATCAGTTTACCACAGACCACTGCTGTGGGTCACCAGATCACAGCGCCTGGGTGGGAAGGAAAGTAACCACAGAGCTCTGACCTCTTTTGGCTAGTGCAGCCCACAGTGACTCCAGACCTCTGGTGACCTGGACGTTGAACCCAGGTTGCTGCGGACCCTCACTGTGGTTATTTTACCTGATTGCTGCTGCCCCTGGTGGGCAAAACCAATAGTTTGCAGGAACAAGGCGATAGTGACACACACTTTTAATCCCAACACTAGGCAGGCAGAGGCAGGTGAATCTCTGTGAGTTCAAGGCCAGCCTGGTGTACAGACAGAGTTCCAGAATAGGCTACAAAGCTACAGAGAAACCCTGTCTCTTGGGCTGGAGAGATGGCTCAGCGGTTAACAGCACTGATTGTTCTACCAGAGGTCCTGAGTTCAATTCCCAGCAACCACATGGTGGCTTATAACCATCTCTAATAATATCTGGTGCCAACTTCTGGCCTGCAGGGACACATGCAGGCAGAACATTGTATGCATAATAAATAAAAATAAAAAAAGAAAAAAAGAAACCCTGTCTCAAAAAACCCCCTACAGAGCAATTCAAACCACAAAATATTCCCTCTCCAAACAACTGATGAGACGACCATGGAGGCCATGGCATACAAAAAGGTGCAGTTGGAAATAATACGCCTTACAGAGGTCAGTCAATAAGCTGGGTTGGGGGTGCTTTGAGAACTAGCCTAAGAACAAAAACAGAAGTGACACTGGGCCTATGTGTGTGGGCCTATGTGAGTGGCCTCGTGTTGGGAATCTGAAATACACTTTAACCCTCAGTCGATTTCCTTAAGTAACCTAAACAATGATTTGGAGAAATCGCCTAGACCACCTAAGATTCCCACCCTGTTACCAGCTCCTGCACAGCCACATGAGTCCTTTCCGTGGCCATGAGTACTACGGAAAAGATGTGCCCGCCAGCAGTATAGAAGGCTGCCCCTTGCCATCGTTCCAATGATGGGGGATATGGGGGTGATAGGAACTACTGCCTTGAACACTACAGCTCTAATGTGGGAGAAAGAACCTACAACAGATCATTTATTAACTAGATATACACCAGACACCTTCAGTTACACTCCATGCCCAGAGAGAGTCCCTGACAGAAACAGTCTCCCCAAACGGGCAAGGCTTACACTTAATTTTCATGTTCCAGGGAAGACTGTGTGATGGTAAGAGAGACTTTCTGCCTTTGTGCTGACCAATCAAAAATTATCATGAAAAAAAAAACATTACAAAAATAGCTTAGATCAAAAGCATAAAGGAAATAACTTCTGATTCCATAAAATGTCTGATTAAAAGCCATGGCTCACAACTTTTCACTGTCCTGGATGTTCCCTTACTCACCCTTTTTATAAGACTTGCTATAGGGCCTAATACAATAAATTGTCTTTTAAGTTCATCAGACAAAAAACTTGCCTTTGTTGGACTCATGATCATCGGGAACCAGTATTTTACCCTTTATCCAAGTTAAAAAATTTAAAAATCACTTTTCCAAATGGGGAAATGAAATGATTAAGGTAATGCCATCATGTTCTGATTCCATTTTCTGTTTGCTTAGACACTTCTCAGCCCTTTACCCCCTCCTCACAATGGTCATGTCTGCCTTGGCAACATGTGAGACTTCTGTGGCCCTGACCAAAGTCCAGATGTATTGGAAAGTTATGTCTGAATAACTACTATACTCTGCCAGAAATAAATGTTTCAAGGTTACTGACCCTCACCTAACTTTGATGTATCTTTCTGGGTTTTGCCTTTAATGGCCCTGTATTCCTGAACTTGGGCACCACAAAACTTTTCAGAGTCACAACTCACTCTTGGTTTGGCCATCAAAAAAGGACTTAGAACTTTTATCAGTATTGCTGTCAATAACTATCTTGTGTGGATCATTATTACAGTTGGTCAAGGACACTCCCTTAGCAACAAGAGCAAGCAGGCGTGCCCTACCTGTGCCTACAGACCACATCCTACCTCACACAAAATTGTAAACTTATTTAAACACACTAATTTTGTTTTGTTTTTGTAATTTGATTGTGATTCTCCAGGATGAACTTAGTCTGTTGTATTATCAAAAGGCTAGTTGGACATACCTGGTAGAAATGAAATAGGAATGGGCAAGGGCACCATAGGAATTGCACAAAGAGCCGGTAAAGGGAGTATGGGGAGATAAAGTAAGATAGTCCAGAGGGGAGGATTCCTGGGTGAGAGGAGAGGAAGCTGGAAAAGCAGAGGATAGGAGGTGGTGCTACCTAGAAGTGTAACCTGACCCCTGAGAGCTGATAATGGAGTGTAAGTACCATAGCAGCACAGAGAAAATGGATTCCATCAGAAGAATAGAGGGAGTGGAGTCCAGTTAGGAGAGTGGTCCATAATTCAAGGGAAAGTATGAGGTCGCAAACCGCAGAAATGCAGTAAGAGTGGGAACTAAAGAACAACACTAAGCCAACTTAAAATAAACTTCATACTGATTGAATTACCGACACTCTTATCTCCTTCGGGACTAACAGGGTCATTATACACTGAAAGACTACAGTGCATAAGTACTTGTAAACTAATGTTGAAACCCTAAGAGTCAGCAGCTGGCTTGCTTCCTCTACCCCGATTTGTACATAAAAGCACTTTTTCTCATAAAACCCCAAAGAAACTTGTTATTCGACGGGGAGTAAAAACTCTATGTCTAACTCCACGTCCAATACAGAGCTTGGGACGTCTCATCTCGGTCTGTTTTGCTCCCCAATAATTTTTGAAGGAAGTTCTACATTCTGGTCCTTGAGCCCCGCCCTACGCACTAAGACAAATGCCAAAGATTATTTTTTTCTCTCAGTCGAAGCGGCTAGTTGCTCCGGCCTTTTCATCACACAGCGGGTTAAGGGGCTAAAGCCCGCCCAGGTAGCAGTTCACTGCAGGGGATTAAGGACCCTGCTAGGCAGGTGTGTTGTGACTGCAAATCTTAAAGATCCCGATTCTCACAGTCGCACCTCGAGGCCGCCACTTGCTGAGTGGCTCCCTCCAGGAGTTACGATGGACGACCCTTCTACAATTCTGGGAATGTTGTGGGCTCAGAGCGAGCAAGGGGTGGAAAACTAAGTTTCTTTTCACTTACCCTAAAAGCCGCCATACCTATGACCCTCTCGGCTCCTTTTTTTTTTTTTTTTTATCGGACGGAGAGCGAAGAGGGACAAAGGAGTTCAGTTTGACTTGCGTCACCACAGCCCCTCCCCTTTACGCTACTAGCCCGCTGGCCCCCGTCCTTTCTCCGCCCTCCTGCTGCTGCTTTGTCAGCCAGGCTGCCAAAGTTAACTAGTAACACTTCTCTGGAGAAAGGGACTTCTTTTGATTGACACTCCAGTCCTCCATAGATAGAACCTCTCAGAATAGTCTCCCCACTCCGACTAGAAGTTTTTCTTCTTGGGTGAAGAACTTTTTTGTTTGTTTATGTGATTTGTCTGGATAAGAACTTAAAACTCAAGTTCAACTGCCTTAATAAACAACTATATAGTTACAAGAGCACTTCGCCTTTGCCATCCTTGGGGCAGTTACATTCATTCTAAACCTGTCGCTGAGCACCAATAGTCAGGCAGTTGATGAGAGTAACTATAAAACCTAGTGGCATATGGTAGAGACCCAGGAGAAAACGACAAATATTAGAAAGGCCTGAATGCTGTTCAAGAAAATAGAATATGGATTAGCAAGATGGTTCCGTGTGTAAAAGGTACCTGCTGCCAAGCCTGATGACCTGAATTTGGCTGAGACATGTATTATAAGGTTAAAAAATAGAAGGTATCTGTTGAGATGGAATGGAGTTTCCTGGTTCACATAGATTGATGAGGAGGAGAAGGTGCAAAAGTAGTATGAGTGAATGGGGGCTTTGTGTGTCACTATAATAAATTTGGGTTTTTATTTGCTTGTTTTGCTTTATTCTGGTTTGTTTGTTTTTTATTTGCCTGTTTGTTAGCTAAAGAGAGAGAAAGGCTGTGGGACGGAGGATATTATATGAATTTTTTAATTTAAAAATAAACATCTGGAAAGTAGTTGAAGGGGTTTTAGCTTATGGTGTGACTTGATCTGAAACACATTATAAAATGGTGATTCGGGAGCCCTCAGGAGAATATGCTGTAAGAAAGTATATCATTCTCTATTTGGGCACAGACTCCTGAGGCCTCTGCCAGTAATTCCAAGAAAAAGAGTGTTCATAATTTGCCCACTAACTTCTTAATAATAGTTAATTGCATTCATTCATTTTTTCAACAAATATTTCTGGAGTGTAAATTATATACTTGGAATTAATGGCATATTAAACATATTCGATACTTGAAGCAGATTTTTTTTATTGAGTATGCAATCAAATTATATTGTTAATGATTAAATAAAACAAATAACAATAGTCATGATTAAAAGACTGAAATTTTTATTATGTTCTTACACTTAAAGTATAGCATAATAAATTTTAATATTTTATTAAATATAAAAATATAAATATTTTATTTTAAGAAAATATCAGCATGCAAATAAATTACAAAATAAATGCTATAGCATAAACTACAAAAGAAAAATAGTGGATAATATTTAAATTTTTCATGGATTTGTTTTTCTGATAAAAATAAAATTGTCTATGTATTGGCCAGCCACTTTAGGATTAGTAAATATATCAGTTTCTGTTTTTGAGGTTTAACATTTGCATATTTGTTAATTGCATCATCAGAATCTAATATTTCTGAATATTCAATGGGTAATTTAGGTAGATTTTTAAATTTATCTCTTTGCTCCTAGTTGGTTGAAGTGTATTTGTCATTAATTTTGATATTAGTAAAATTTCTTTCACAATTAGGAGCAAATATGCAAATAGAAAAATACTTTAAAAATCACAACTAAGCATGTACCAAATCAAAGAGATCTTAGTTTCTCAAAACTCCAGGAACTGTAATTCAATTATGTCTCTGTTTCTTCAGAATTGATTATTAAGGTCATAAAATTTTCCATAATTAATCATTTTTAATCAAAGTAACATTTTTAGAAAATTAATCTTAAACTTCTATCACAGTTGGTTACAACTTTGGAAATTTTTCTTCTTTAAAAATGAATGGCAAAAAATAAACAAAAATAAATGGTAATGTCTGAGTCAAGCTCAGCTGTCTAGCATTTGATGAACTGCTTAGTCAGTGGGGTAGATTGTGTAAGAATGCTTGCCACTCCAAGACTGCTTGTTTTATTTCAAGAAATGCTAGGTAATCATCTTTTCGTGTTTTTCCTAGTACTTCGTTTTCAATTTTGATTTTAAAAATCACATTTCCTTACATAGTCATCGACTAATAACTGACTTTCTCCACAAATTCTTTCACTTAATATTCAAAGAACAATTTGAAGCTTAGTTTTTAACTGTGTAAACAAGTAAACAAAGGCAGACTTTGGTTTTTCATATATTTTTCTATGTGATGAATCTCACTGACAATTTCAAATTCAGTAAATAGAAAGTAGGAAAATATAAGGAAATACTCTAGTAATTGTTAACTTTCTAGAATAAAGTTGCTTTATATTCTACCCTCATTCTCTCTCTTGCCCCTATTTCTTGTTTTACAAGCATCATTTTTCATATACTATGGGTGTCAAGTAATTCGAAAATTTATGTTCCTTGGGAGGTGATACTAACTCTTTTTGATTTTAATTTTTTAACAAAATGAAATATAATAAGATAACACAAAAACAATCACATCAAGCAGAACAAGACAAACCAACAGAAGGAAAAAGGCTTCCCAAGAGAAGACACAGGAATCAGAGACCCACTGGTTCACACACTCAGAAATCCCATGAACAGACTAAAAGGCATAAAATATATGCTGAGGGCCTGCTGCAGACCAGGGTAGGCACGGTGCATTCTGATTCAGTCTCCATGAGCTCATATGCACTTTGCTCACCTGCTTTAGAGGATGTTGCTCTCTTGATGCCCTACCTCCATTCCCACTGGCTCTTGCATTCTTTGTTTCTCCATTTCTGAAGGGTTCTCTAAGCTGAGTGGAGAGATTTGTTGGAGACATATCATTTAGAGCTGTGTGCTCCAAGGGCTCTCTCTCTCTCTCTCTCTCTCTCTCTCTCTCTCTCTCTCTCTCTCTCTCTCTCTCTCT
>NW_004949111.1:3775622-3776523 GCF_000317375.1 Microtus ochrogaster
TGTTGTGTGTGTGTGTGTGTGTGTGTGTGTGTGTGTGTGTGTTGTGTGTGTGTGTAATATCTGGCTGTGGGCCTCTGTATTTATTTGTTCCTATCTGCTGCAGGAGGAAGCCTATCTGATGAAGACTGAGTGAGGCACTGATCTATGAGTAGAGCAGAGTGTCATTAGGAGTCATTTTATTGGGACTTTTGTTTAGTTTTAGAACAGTAGTATTGGATTTGACCCTAGGTTTCTGGGCTATCCAGTTCCTGGTTCTTGGTCACTCAAGCTGTGTCAGGTGTGAGCTCCTGGAATGGGCCTTAAGTCAAGACAGACATTGATTGGTTACTCCCACGAGCTTTGTGCCATCGTTGCCCTGGCATATTTTGCAGGCAGCCTACAGAATGGGAAAAGATCTTCACCAACCCCACATCAGACAGAGGTCTGAGCTCCAAAATATACAAAGAACTCAAGAAATTGGTCATCAAAAGAACAAATAATCCAATAAAAAAAATGGAGTATGGCTGACAACCATCTGTAATGAGATCTGGTGTACTCTTTAGGAAGATACCTGGTCAGTTGTCCTCATCAGCTTAGACCATGAAACCCAAAATGGACAAGTTCAACAGAACCATCATATACGGTTACCATCATTACCTGAGCATAAATTTCATCTTGATTTCATGTTGATTTTAGGAGTGTGTGATGGCTAGTTATTGCCTGGTAGAAAAAATTTTGTGGACCTGTTTCCCTGTACTGTTCAACTGGTGTGTTTACAGGGAATATTTGCTGGTGTTGGGGGCTAGGAAAATGAGATGAGTTGTAGCAAAGAAGCTGAAGGAAAAGATCTTTGGGATCCATTGGGGATGGGGTCAGAGAGGAAGGAAGACTGCAGTGGAGAGAGGAAGGAAGACTGCAGTGG
>NW_004949111.1:3776623-3784860 GCF_000317375.1 Microtus ochrogaster
AGAGAGGAAGGAAGACTGCAGTGGAGAGAGGAAGGAAGACTGCAGTGGGAGTTCTGCTACAGAGCTGGGACTGAAATGGGGTGGCAGAGCTGGATATGGAGCAACAGAAAGAGGCAAAAATGTGCATTCAATCTACCTGTTTCCCAGGCAGGAGTGACATTTGGCTTAGCAGGGGATGCCTGCTGGGGTTGGGACTGACAAACCAATGAGTTGAGGGAGGGAAATTAGAATGGGAAGATCTGTGGAATCCACAGTAGATGACAGCAGAGGGCAGTGAAGGATGCAGAAAGTGTTTTGTTTTTAGAACTGGGGTTGAGACCGGGGGATTATGTCCATGGGAACAAAGGTAAAGGTGAGTATCTGTGGTCAGCCTACCTGTTCCCCTGCATGAGTGGCCTGTGGGTTAACCAGTGACTGTTGGAGTAAGGACTGGAAGATCTGTGCGATCTATGGGGAATAGACAGGGGAAGACTGCTATGGGTATTCTGCTCAGTTCAGGATGAGGCAGGGATATTGGATCGGGGGGAAAGAGAAAGAAGTAAAGATTTCCAGCCAGCCTATTTGCTGCTCTGGCAAGATTGTGACCCTATTTACTTTTTATGCCTCCTTAAATACAGTATCCTACTTCTCAGGGTATCCAGTTATGTGACAGCAACTTGCTCTCTGAAGTATACCCGGCATGACACAAAGTCCATATTAAAACAAATTGCATTAGGCAAATATTAGCTGGACCCATTTGTCATTCTCTGTCTTTTATATCACAAGTAAGCTTCCTTTGTAGAAATCTGAAGAACTAAAATGACACACAGAAGTCAGCTCAGGGTGTGGCCTTTATCTGGATGGCTGATGTAAAGCTGGGGTAAAAAGGCCACTGGAGACGAGGACTAGGGGAGCTAATGACTGAAATTTCAATTCAAATACTAACCTGTGACCTCAGTTACTATCCTTTCAACTTTTTGGTTTTTTTGGACTCTCAAGATCTTTAGGCCTTAATATTTACACTAGCTACTTATAGCCCCAGCATTTATTATAAATATAGCAATTTGAAAAAAAAAAGAAACATTTGTGGTCTTATGCTTTCCATGTGTCAGGAAATTAGAAATAGCTTAGCAGGATAATTTTACCTCTCAATGTCTCATGAGGTTGAAGTCAAGCTACTGAGTAGACCTGCAGTTATCAGAAGGTTTGATTGAGGCTGTAGCGTCTGATGAGTCACTAGGTGGTTACGAGGGTATCTGAATTACTTGCCATGTCAATTTCCCCATCAAGTTTCTGAGTATTCTCATGTCACGACATCCAGCTTCTCTCAGAATGAGTGATACGAAAAAAAAAAAGAGCAAGGAGGAAGCTATAGTGCCTTTTATGTCCTAATCTGGATGTCTCTGTCACTCCAGCTACATTCTTGTATTTATTAGAAATGAGTCACTAAGTAAAACACCTACGCCAGGAGAGGGGAAGCATATTTTAGCTTTAGAAGGGTAAGAACACTTCATGTATATTTAAAAGGCACCATATTATGCTTTTTATTATCTATTAGCAACACTGATCTAATTTTATTTTCTAAGTAGCATAGATTCCATGGTATATATCTTCAAAAACTTTATTTGCAATAAACTAAAATTGCCAGCCTCACTAATAATAGAAAATATTACATATCAATAATTATTTACTTCCTTATCATACAAACACTCAGTCTAGGCCTGGTACCGAAGTTCCTTTTATCATGTTGTTTAAGCACCCTCAACATATAATTCCATTTTCTGGTTCAAAATGCCTTCTCCACTTCTAGACATTGCACATGGATAACAGGAAGTAGAAAAAGAGAAAGTAGAAAAGTCCTTGTGATTGAACCCAGGGCCTGATGCATGCTTAGACAAGTACAGCTACCTCTGAACTATATCACAGGACCACTTTTATTAAAGTTATAATTTTAATATACTCAAATGTCTTAGTCAGTGTTCCATTGCTATGAAGAGACACCATGACCATGGCAATTCTTACAAAGGAAAGCATTTAATTGGGGCTTGCTTACAGTTTCAGAGGTTTAGTCCACTGTCATCATAGTAGATGGCACGATGCCATGCAGGAAGTCTTCGTGCTGGAGAAGTAGCTGAGAGTTCTACATCCAATCAGCAGGCAGCATGAAGAGAGAGACTCTGGATTGGAATGGGGTTTTTGAAACCTCAAAGCTTACACCAGTGACACACTTCCTCCAACAAGGCCACACTAATCCTTTCAAATAGTGCCACTCCCTGGTGAACAAGTATTCAAATATATGAGCCTATTGGGATAATTCTCATTCAAACTGCCACATCATAAACATATTAACCACAAACTGAGTATAGTGGCACATTCTTTTAATCCCAGCACTGGCAAGGCAGAGGATTCAAGGCCAGCCTGGTCTACATAGGACATTCAAAACTACAAAATAGACATACCTACCCTCTCTCCCCACAAAAGCAAAAGAAAAGAAGAGAAAATATTCATTATACATGACATATCCTGTGGTATTCCAATGCTTTATGCATTATATAAAGTTTAAATTGGGGTAAACCTATGCACTCAAACCTCAATCATTTCTTTACTTGAAAACATTCCAAATTCTTTCTACTTTTTGAAGCATACAATACTGTTTTGTTATCTATATTCGCTATACCATGAAATAAAATACCAGAACTCCATGTTCTCCTTTTTCTTACTCTGAAAATATTGGGGATTGTATAATAGCATCTTTGATTTTCTTTAAAGACTTTGCTTTGTAAGTTCCAGAGTCTTACTTTATAAGTTCCAGCTGTTTGGGAAAAAAAAAGTCAGGACATTTCATCCTGTGTTCCTAATAGTCATTTCCTCATAGGTATTCAAAAGTCATTCATTCTTTATTTTGTATAAAAGGGCATGAGGTGTGCAGAAGAACTTGTATCATGATGCACATGTGGAGGTCAGAAGACAACTTTGTTTAGTCTGTTTTCTCCTTCAATCTTTACATGGATCATGGCTATTGACCCCAGATAGCCAGCAAAGCACAGTAAATACCTCTACCAAATAAGCCATCCTGTTGGCCCTCAAAGTTTTTAAATAGGGTTTCAGTTGTTGAAGAGAAAAAAGAACTTACTCTTTGAGCATTCTAAAATGAAGAACTACTCCCAAAGCCTATCTACTATCAGTCTATATGCTAATACTTTTAACTTTTGCTAACAAACTGACCAGTCCCAGTGCCCCAGTTCTGCCACATAGGAATACTTTCTCATTAGCAGGGGCTCAAATTCAAGATAAAATGTGAGATAGTTACAGTGTTTCATGAGTGATATTTTCCTCTTTCGAGTTTAAGGCATGACTCGTTGGCAGTAAAGAATGAATTTTCTAAGCTGGTGTCTAGTAAATATTGGTGGCGTACAGATAGTAATGAACTTCTTCAGATGATAGAGAGTAATACCATTAAGTTACTACAATAAATGTAGCACGAGAGATATGAAGAAATGTTTTCTAAGTGGTAAAGATACTTAGTAATTGTGTGTGTGTGTGTGTGTGTGTGTGTGTGTGTGTGTGTGTGTGCAACAAAGATTGAACATCAGTGGTGACATTCTTACTTAAAGAGAGTACTCTCTTTAAATATGTTGGCAGATGTCATTACTCTTTTAGCTTCTATGGCTAATCTTCTTATACAAGATACTAAATTAAGTACAACCTGGGTAATAATAAGCTTTTGTTGTTCCCCCTTTCCCCCCAAATCTCTGATTATTCCCACAAAATTAAGTCAGAGGTACATCATGATAATATATGTACAAATGATAATATATGTACAAATGAGGATTTATGGTAGTTAAGAATGTCGTTAGAAGTCACAAAAAAGATACTTTTAAGTGGCTAGAGTATGCTTATGTTTAGTGTGTGTGTGTGTGTGTGTGTGTGTGTGTGTGTGTTCGCGTAGAGGTCAGATGATGACTTTCAGGCACCAATTCTCTTCTTTTAGTTTATGTGTCCTGGGAATGAAACTCAGGTCACCAGGCTTTGCAGCAAGTGCCTTTACCCACTGAACCATCTCGTGAGCCCTCTGCACCGTTTGTTAAGCCAGGGTCTATCACTCAATTTGAAGATCACTAATGCAAAAAATCTGGCTGTCCAACATGCCCCAAGGATGCACTTCTCTGTCTCAGCAGTTATGGAATTAGAGGCTGGAGCTCCTCTGTTTCTGGCTTATTAAATAGATGCTGGGAACCCAAACACAGGACCTCATGCTCACACACCAATGCTGTACAGTTAAGCCAACTCCCCAGCCCTTGTTTATGCTTTGTGGGAAGGTACTTGGTTACTTAAAATGTGGCCAGTTCATAACAGTTTGGCTGTTTTTAAAAAAGTTATTTTCCCACTACTTGAAATCCTCTTAATTGTCTTTTTGTTGTTGGTCTGAAAATGTTGTTTTTCCTTACTTTCATACTCTGAAATATTTTAAAAGTAAAGGATTTGTCTCCCTGAAATAAATCATAGCCTAGATAATACATTATGTATTTCCAGAATTGTAATTTCTATTTGGAAGATATGCCTGAGCTAAAATGCTGAATGGATATGTGGAATCACTCTTTCAACTTGCCTTTCTTTTGAGCATATGAGAACAACACAGACATATTGGATTGGAAGATTTATACAGACATTTAAAGTTCTTGAGGTTCATGCGAAAAGTCTAAGCATGCCTCAGTAACTCGTGGGGTATTGTTAACTTGCTCTGTTTTTTCTAGGGTGAGTGCATGAGAAGCGGACAAAGGTGGAGTCAGAATTGCAGACCATAAATGAGGAAAGTTGTATTTTCATTAAATGGTACAATTTTTACACTGAAAATGAAAATTTGAAATAAATGCAGGTATGAATTTCAAGGACCACAGTAGTGTGGTGGAGTCAAGTGATCTGAACTTCAAAAGGTGTCAGCAGTGAAAGGAACTTCTGATAGTTTTGAGAAACGAGTTATGATTGAATGCGGTGGTCTTCAACCTTCTAAATGCTGCAACTTTTTAATACAGTTCCTCATGTTGGATGACCCCCAGCAATAAAATTATTTTCTTCGCTACTTCATAACCATAATTTTGCTTCTGTTATGAATTGTAATGTAAATGTCTGATATGAAGGATATCTGATATGTGATCCCTGAGAAAGGGATGCTTGACTCTCAAAGGGGTGACGACCCACAGTTTGAGAACCACGGGTGAGCAATGTGGAATATCATCTTATATCTTAAGATAAAGAATACAACTTTGGGAGAGAAAGACGAGTCTGACATACAATGGTAAAATTGCCATCAAACAGAACAGCTTGATTCAGTCTCAAAAGACAACAGACTTTTCCAAAGAACATCTATGTGATGTTTTTTGAAGCTCAGTTTGAACAGAAGCTCAGCTCATTTTCACGTTTCAAAGTCCACAAGAGGTGAGTTTGAAATCTGACACTGCCATTTCTGGAGTGGAAGGGCTTACTGTGGCAAAAAGCCAATGGTCTAAACTTTGCCTATTGAGTGGAACAGCTGTCTGGTTCTGGGAACGACCCCCCACAGCATCCTTGTAGATATTGGGTTTCAGTGCAGTTAAACTATCTATAAAGCAAATATATTTAGGGTCATTGAATTTAGTGACTTTGCTTCAGCGAGCAGACTGTGTGTTAGCATTTCTTCTCGGGGTATAGCTGCTCCCTTTTAATTTAAAGTCAAGATATCAATAAAGCTAGCTTAGCTTTTTTATATTTTACTTTCATTTGAAAAAAAATGAGCCTTTTTATAACCTTCCTATCTGTTCATTAGTTGTTTATCAGTACAAAATTAAAACTATTAGAGGTAGAAAAGGCCCCTGAAATTATAGGTGGCCTCTTGCTGGAGACTGTATTCCTTCACCAGAGTTTCTGATACTTATAACCAAGAGTCACAGAGATTGGTACTGACTCCAATGACCAAACAGTATATCAAGATTATGACCCTCCTTTGTTGAATAAATAACCAAAAATATACCAAGATTACTCTTGAATGCTTTCAGAGCTGGTCTAAAAGCTTTAAACTTCATGGGATAGAACAAATAATTCTAAATATTCGTCCACTGGTGGCAACTAGGAGATCTTGCTGGAGAAGAACAGATCTAGATCTTTCCTGATACAGATCATCCCTTTTCTGGATAAGGGATGTAGGCCAAATGTAGAGTGATGTTTACTGTGAGTTAAAATCTAGATTAATCATTAGCAAATCACACACACACATACATACACACACACACACCTCACAACTATTCCCTTTCATATTTAGGGATAGGACAGTGTAAAATATAACTCATCAATTTATATTATAGATTAGTGGCTTAGAAAATAGATCAGTGGGTCAAAGTGCTTCCTTTACTAATACATTCATATAAAACACAAAAATGTAACATTGAATCATCCCTCATGGTCCCCAAATATGTTTATTTTAGTTTTGTCCCCTACTATGAACCCTAACCAAACCTTACCAACCGAATTTCAGTTGTATTTTCCCAGTAATATATCTATTAGGAAAGTTGTTTTGTGTTTGTGATGAAAAAAAAACTGTAAAAAAAAGAGCCCAGAATCTCCTTGAAATGCTCCAATATACTCAGTTTTTTCCCTGGACATGATTGATATTAAGGGTAAGCCAAAGGATCAGAGAGAAAAAAGACTGTGTTTTGGCAGAAGTAATCAAGCACATATGCTTTCTGTCCCAAACAGTTGTCAAAATGCGAAACTAGAACAAATTTAGTTGGAGATAGAATTGTTTCCAAGTCATAATTTGTGGATATAGGCCATCTTGATTGTATAAAACAAAATGAGAATTCCCACTGAGCAGTAGCAGAATAGCGGATTTTGTGAGGTGGGAAAAAGAAAAAAAGAGCAGCAGAACAAAGCTGCTGATTGATGATTAATGTCAGTGTACTTTAAACTACTTCTGTAAGAGTTGATAAAGAGGATCCTTCTTTATTATACAGGCAAACTAGAGTCTCCCATCTTTAGGAAAACCTGGTTTGTTTGGGATCTGTATGGTTCTTTAGTGCTAGTTTTGTTGGTTTGGGTTTGATCTGCTGGGTTCCAGATAGCCTGCCACAAAGTATTTTTTTAAACATATTTCAACAGCTGCTCACATTTTCCACTAAGTAATTTCAAGTGTTTTGATCAACTTAACACTCTAGATCAATTCTAGGTGTTTGTTGACTTTTGGTGCCCCTACTGGAAGAGGTTGAAGAACAAATAAAGGCATTATGTGGGTTTCTTGTTTCCACCCTGCCACTTTCTTCACAGCCTCATGAGCACAGGAGCAAGGACAGCAGAGAGTCTTATTCCATAGCCACTGCCCCAATTTAAGCAAAATCATTCTCGTCTAAATGCTGTTAGGTCTAATTTTCAATCTCAGTTCACAAATGACTGGAGAGCTCTTACACTTGTCTACTGCAGTATGACATTTCCTTGTCAGCAATGCATCCTTGCTGCTAAAACTTTCAAGAGCTGTGAAGAGTCTGAAATTACACCATACTTATCACTTAATAAGTGAGCTTACTATAATTTCATAGATGTTGGGAGAAAATATGAAATTCCTGTTTCAGAGGAAAAAAAAAGAATGTATTTCTTGTGATACTGCAGTGTGAATCTCATGTTCACATCAATGTCCTATTGTCCCCTGGTCCCATGAAGATGGTGCAGAAGGTAAGCCTAGGTAGATACTGTGCACTTCGGATCTGTGTCACAGTTGGAGACCTATAATTTTTTTAAAAAATGTCCTAGCTGGCATGGTGGCATACATTTAATTCCAGCAGGCAGATGGATCTCTCTAAGTTCAAGGCTAGCCTGGGTTGCACAGTGAAACCTTGTCTTAAACAAAATTTAAAAACAACACACATACACACCCATACACAAATCAAAAAGATGTTGTAAGAAAACTTGTTAAATATTTCATGGTGATTGCCATTATCTTTAGTATCCTGGTCAAGAAAGAAAAAAGCCACCATTTTTCCACAAATGATCTATACTTTCTAAGGATATTTGCTATATACATTTATCCTTGTAAATATAATATAGGAAAAGGGTTTTCAAAGCTACGTATACAAAAGCCATGGAGATTTATATCCCAGAGATGGAAAAAGTGGTAGATTGGTTATTTTAATTTCCTCTTGGAGCACATTAATTAATCAGTTGGCTTTAGTTTTTTTTTCCTTTTGATTGTTTATTGTTACTTTGGTGTGTGTGTGTGTGTGTGTGTGTGTGTG
>NW_004949111.1:3784960-3813783 GCF_000317375.1 Microtus ochrogaster
GAGAGAGAGAGAGAGAGAGAGAGAGAGAGAGAGAGAGAGAGAGAGAATTTGGGAGGGTTTGTTTCTGATTTTTATTTTAAGACAGAGTCTCACTATGTATCCCTGGCTGGTCTGGAACTTACTATGTAAACCAGACTGGCCTTAAACTCACAGAGATCTTCTATCTCTTGTCTCTCGAGTACTGGTATTAAAGGCATCTACCACTAAGCCTGCCTCTTGCTTTTTAGCTAATTCCTTTTCCAATGTTCTTTCTAGTCACAGCATCTGCAGTCATCTTTATTAAGAGACTCTCATTCCACTCTTAATTACAGGGTAGAATATCTAATTGCTTTATATCTAATGACATCAATTTATTCTCAATCATATTTTGATTTGTCTGAAGGATTTTGAAATTTTTGTCAAGTTTTTAGAGTTTTGATAATAAGCCTGGTACCATGCTCCTACATTTCGCTAACATACTGCACCACTAATTTGAGGGCATCTATTTTTGCAGAAAAAAAATGAGGCTACCTAAACCTAGGTTTTCATTTATTTTTTCACAGATGCTTCTCACAAGGTAGACAACACACACAAAGATGCTTCCTGAAGCATCTTTTGGTGACACCACAGAAAAGGAAAATCAACATAAATGTTGTGATATACCACCCTATTTTGGTTAAGCATTATTGTGAAACATAAAACAGTTAATGAAATGCCATTTCTCTGTATATATAAATTTAAAGGGTATAATTTAATGAAAATAGTATTATTTAAAGCATATTTGGTATTACTTCATATATAGGAGAAAAGACAACGAAACACACAAGATAACTCCACCATTTTTTTTCTTTTGTCACTGAGATTTACAGGTCCTAATTTGTATAACAATGAACAGCAAAGAAAAAGAACTTAACTGCAATGTTAAAAAAAACCTGATGAATAATGCCATCTACATCTGAGTTGGATTTCTTAAACATATTCACTGAAAACATACTATTTGTGGAAAATTTTTCTTTTTTAATCTTAATTTTTTTCCTTATGTACATTACATTCCAACCAGTTTCCCCTGCCTCTTCTCCTCCCAGTATGCTCGATCTCCTCTCCCCTAGATCCATTCCTCCTTCATCTTCCTTTAAAAAAAGAGCAGGCCTCCCAGGAATATTAACAGAACATGGCATAACAAATTATAATAAGACTAGGCACAAATCCTCATATCAAGGCTGGACAAGGTGACTTGTTAGGAGGAAACAAGCCAAAGAGTCAGAGGTACCCCCCTACACTTCCGCATTTAGGGGTCCACAAGATCACCAATTACACAACCAGAACATACATGCAGAGGTCATAAATAGACCCACATAGGATCCCTGATTGTTGCTTCAGTCTCTGTGAGCCCATATGAGCCCTGCTTAGTTGACTCTGGGCCATGTTCTCATTCTGTCCTCTATGCATCTGGCTCTTAGAACTCTTCCTTTCCCATGTTTTACAGGGTTCCCCTGGCTTCACCTAGCATTTGGTTGTGGGTCTTTGCATCTCCTCCTATCACTTTTTGAATGATGCCCCTCAGGTGACATTTGGGCTAGGCATCAATACAATACATGAATATTGTGGAATATCATTAGGAATCATTTCATTGACTTCTTTTTTTTAAAGATTTATTTATTTATTATGTATACAACATTCTGCCTCAATGTATGCCCACACGCCAGAGGAGGGCACCAGATCTCAGTACAGATGGTTGTGAGCCACCATATGGTTGCTGGGAATTGAACTCAGGACCTCCGGAAGAGCAGTCAGTGCTCTTAACCTCTGAGCCATCTCTCCAGCCCTATTTCATTGACTTCTTTTTGCCTATAATATTTGGTTCTATTCTGGATCTCTGGGCTGATCAACCTCTGGGTCCTGGCTACCCATGCAGTTTTAAGTGTGGGCTCTCTCTCCTGTGGTGTGGGCCTCAAGTAGTACCAATTATTGGTGGGCAACTCCCACAAGTTCCGCACTGCCATTACACCAGCACATCTTGCAAACGGAGCATATTGGAGGTCACAGGTTTTGTGTCCGGGTTGATGTCCCAGTTCCACTGCTGAATGCCTTGCCTGGCTGATGTGGGAGTGTCATATATCAATCTGTTGATTTCATTGGTTAAGCAATAAAAAGAAACTGCTTGGCCTCAAAGCTTAAAACATAGGTGGGAGGAGTAAACAGAATAGAATGCTGGGAGGAAGAGGAAGTGAGCTCAGAGACTTGACAGCTCTCCTCTCGGGGGCAGACGCCTCAGAGAGATGCCATGCCCCGCTCCCGGGCAGACACACGTGATGAAGCTCCGACCCAGGATGGACGTAGGCTAGAGTCTTCCCAGTAAGACCGGTGCTCACAGATAATTAGAGATGGGTTGATCGGGATATCAGAATTAGCCAGTAAGGGCTAGAGCTAAAGGGCCAAGCAGTGATTAAAAGAATACAGTTTCTGTGTTGTTATTTCAGGTAAAGCTAGCCGTGGGGGCGGCCGGGTGCCGGGGACGCAGCCCGCCGCTTATATTACTACACCTGGCTATAGCAGATGGTTAGTTCAGGCTCCATATCCCCCATTACTAGGAAACTTTGCTAGGGTCACTTTCATTGATTCCAGGGAGTTTCCACGTCACCCCCCAAATACCCCTCATTTTCAGTTGTCTCTCGCAGTACTCTCTTCTTCCATGCCCCCTGCCTGAATCCTCCTGTTCCCATCCCCACCCATCCCCAATCCACTTGAAAAAACCCTAGTCTACTTCCTTTTCCCAGAAAGATCCATGTGTGTGCCCTGGTGCCCTCCTCGTTATTTAGCCTCTCTGGGTCTGTGGATTCTATCATGATTATCCTTTACTTAACAACTAATATCCTCTTATAAGTGAGTACATACCATGTTTATCTTGCTGAGTCTGGGTTACTTCACTCACAATCTTTCCGGTTCCATCTACTTGCCAGCAAATCTTGTGATGTCACTGATTTTAATAGTGTAGCAACACTCCATTGTGTAAATGTACAACATTTTATTTATCCATTCTTCTGTTGAGGGGCATCTAGGTTGTTTCCAGGTTCTGGTTATTATAAATAAAGCTACAATGAACATATTTGGGCAAGTGTCTTACAGCAGCTTAGAATGTCCTTTGGGTATAGGTCCAAGAATGGTATAGCTGGGTCTTGAGTTAGATCGATTCCCAATTTTCTGAGGAATTGTCATATTGATTTCCATAGTGGATGTACAAGTTTGCACTCCCACAAGCAACGGAGGAGTGTTTGTGTAAGTATTTTCTATCAAGTGATCTTACCAGGCTTAAAGTCTGAGAGATTTGAAATAGTAAAAGAGAATGCTGTGGAGCTTTCACAATAACATTAAAATTCCTCAGGCATACAGGGCAATTAAAAAGTGACAAAAGATAATTTGATAGACAAGAGAAATAGAAAAGTATGTCAACAGCAGACAATAAACATTGGGTCAATTAATAAGTGATGATTGGTGACATTCGTTGTCAAATTACATTGAAGGGGCAAAAAAAAAAAATAGATGGCTTTAAGATTGAGTAGGAGGCCAGATAATGAAAAGAGACTATGGATTACCTTTTCAAGTTGTTGGGCTCAGAAGAAAAATTAAAAAAGAAAATGACATTAAAGCAAATATATAAATCAAGTAAGTTTTAATTTTTTCTGAGATCAGAAAGTTTTGTTCAATATAGTGAATTAGGAGAGAGAAGAAAGTTGAAGAAAAAAGGACATTGAAGTCTGTTTTATATGTGTTAAAATAAAACAAAGACAATAATGGCATCCTTCTAGGGAAACTCCATTATCACATTGTGTAATGTTTCTCATTCAGTTTTCTAGTTCAAGCATTACAAACGAATGCTAAAAACATACATACCACAGGGGTAGCTCTGATTATATTTTATATTTTGAATGTGATTTCATTTCTGAACAAGATTAATATGATCTCTTGAATTTAAAATGCAGCTATTAATCTAGATAATTCATTTTTTTCATGTCTTTACCCACTACATTACCATGGGAAGCAATTCATCTTCACTTAACAGTGCTTATAGTGCATCTTTTCTATTTTACCCATAGAGTAGAGCAATTATCTTGCTATGAGACACAAATTATTTCTCCAAGACACTGGCTTACTATGTTAAAACATTGACAATCTTATTATCCTCCAAGTCATCACCCAATGCACTACAATTTTTATGACATATATAAGGGTGATACTGGGTTAATTGTCCTTACACACTGGGTACAGCAAATAGTGGGAGTGGAAAATGAGTATTTAAATGGTATTTTTACTTGCTTCTTCAGTATATTATTTTACTAGCAGATGTTATGGTCAGAGGTGTATGGCATTACCCTACAGTGTGAAACATAATCTTCCGTGCCTTGAATTTCCTGTCACTAAGAATAAAATATGTCAAAAGTCTTTCCACTTGGGGATCATTATGAAATTTATACATATCTTTTTTCTGTTTAGTTACTGAACAAAGAAAAAAAATTTCATGTGAGAATAAAAGAGGAAACTCCCATGAGGCACATGATTCTCTACCCACTGGTTCTCATAATTTCACAAGTCCATTTGTCCTTGAATGCTTATCGAAGTATGAGATAAGACTTTTCTGGTTTGAATGTTAGATGTCCCTTATTAGCTCATCTCTTTGAACACTCGTTTCCCAGGTGAAGGCTCTGAATAAGAAGGCTGTGGAAGAAAAAAATAATGACATCTTGAAATTTGCAGGCAAATGGATGGAGCTAGAAAACATCATATTTAATGAGGTAACACAGACCCAGAAAGACAAATATCATATGTACTCACTCATAAGTGGTTTTTAAACATAAAGCAAAGAAAACCAGCCTACAAATCACAATCTCAGAGAACCTAGACAACAATGAGGACTCCAAGAGAGATATACATGGATCTAATCTACATGAGAAGTAGAAAAAGACAAGATTTCCTGAGTAAATTGGGAGCACGGGAACCATGGGAGAGAGTTGAAGGGGAGGGAAGAGGAAGGGCAGGGAGCAGAGAAAAATATATAGCTCAATAAAATCAATTAAAAAAAAAGAAGGCTGTGGAATATTTAGAGGGGTAAGCTTCACTGGGTAAAGTGGCTCTTTGAAGGAGTATTGTAGGGAGACTGCTTGTTTATTCTGGGTTGTTCAGCCCCAAAATAATTACACAGAAACCATATTTGGAATACTGTCTGACCAATAGTTTAAGCATATTTCTGGCTAACTCATATCTTAATTTAACCCATCTCTGATGTGGGAGTGTCATATATCAATCTGTTGATTTCATTGGTTAAGCAATAAAGAAACTGCTTGGCCCTCATAGGTTAAAACATAGGTAGGAGGAGTAAACAGAACAGAATGCTGGGAGAGAGAAGCTGAGTCGGTGAGTCTCTATGATTCCCTGGTAAGCCAGCTCGTGGGTTACACAGAATAATAGAAATGGGTTAGGTCAATATGTAAGAGCTAGCCAATAAGAGGCTGGAACTAATGGGGCCAGGCAGTGTTTAAAAGAATACCATTTCCGTGTAATTATTTCGGGTAAAGCTAGCCACGTGGGCAGCCGGGTGCCAGGGACGCAGCCCCGCCGCCCCTATTACAACACATCTCCATTAGTCTGTGTATCACCATGAGGCTGTGACTTACTGGGAAAAGTTCTGGCATCTATCTCCAGTGGGACTACATGGCTTCTCCCTGATTCCACCTTCTTTCTCCCAGTTTTCAGTTCAGTTTTCCCCACCTACCTCTATTCTGTCCTGTGCCGGCCCAAGACAATCCTTTATAAACTCGTGGTATTCACAGCATACAAAGGGGAATCCCACATCACCTCCCCATTTCTGTTTAAGTGAGAAGGAAGGTTTTAACTTTAACGTACTAAAATTACATATAACAAAACAGTTATCAAGCAAGAATTATAGTTACAATATTTTTATCTACTTTATCTTTTATAATGACTAAGGAGAAGTATAATTTTAACTATCTATTCTTCAACTCCATCAAAGACCCCAGAAGAATATAATATTACTGAAGTAAACAGAAATTTCACTGTAAGATAACTGTTTTGTTATATGGATTGGTGGGTTTTCAAGCTGAGATTGGTGATGTTAGGTTGCAAACCCATAACAAATGGCTGAGGTGTCTACTGAACATATCAACACAGACACTGACCTCCAACTTCTCCCTGCATCCCTTAGTCTCTACCTGTTACAAGGCCCTCCTAGGGGACATACTCTGCTCCCTACCCTGAATTCTCCAGCTCAGGGGCTTGGCTTCTCTTCCCCAAGCTTCCCTTTGGTTTGTAATCAACCATTTTGGTTACCTGGTTCTTTTCATTCTACTCTCTTTCAGGGCTCCTAGTGGCTCCATCTGGTCCCCCCTTTTCTCTTTTCTCTTTTCCCTTCTCCTCTCCCTCTCCTCATGTGGTTTAGTCCAGTCATGCTCACTCTGGACTATCCCAAATGTTCCTGCCTCTGACCCTGCTCTTCCACATATCTATAATAAAATTTGTCCTCCACCACATCTAGGAGCTGTCATATTCCTTCCCTTCCCTTTTTCATTTCTTTTTTTTTATTCATCTGATGGAAAAACCTGGGACCAGTAATGTTTCTTTTCTTTTTATTTCTTATTTTCATAGAGGTGGATTTTTCAAACCTGGAAGTACATTTGGACTTTTTAACACCACAAAAAGTATATTATATCATCCAAGGGATAAATCATTCCCCCTCTCCAGCATGTGTTTCATGAATGACTTTTCCTATAGAAGTGCAATACACTAGAGAAACACAACCTCAGCCACACACACCGAAAAGGGAGCTTTCAATAGACCCTAATGACAGCACCATTGTACAATTCGGTGAGCAATGTGTTTTTATTAGGGTTGAGAAGAGAAGCAGGCATGAGAAATTACTGTCAAAGAGCAGAGATGACGCAAAAGCAGCTCCATCTCTAGAAACACACCTCTGTCGAAGTGATTATTCCCACAAACCTGTACCAGGAAGTCTGGAGCTTGCAGGCTGGCCTCAGGGTCACAACATTTCTTCCATTCCAAAGTGAGGCTTCTTAGAGTCTCCCCGCACAGTCACTGTTTGCTCTATTTTAGACAGTTGGGTAGAAGCCCTCAAGAATCTTTCAAGTTTCTTTTTGCCCCAGACAGACCTGTGGCCTTTTGTTTACCTCCAGAGGCTCACAAGCCTCCTCTTCCTTCCTGAAACAAATGTTTCAATTTGGAGAGAAATGCCAAACAAACGGTGGTTTCAGGTGACTCAGGCTATCTGGAGACAGGTGGGGGTGGGGCTGGACTCTTGGCCTGGTGATCAATTTGTCTGACTTGAATAACTTTTAAAATGATGACTTATTAGGGTGTAATATTTTGGGTCTCTACCCAGAACCAGAGGTAGAACTTAAATTGCATTATTTTAAACCGGAGAAAATAATGCTGCATTAATGGGCTCCAGACACCTCCAACTTTTCATCTGGTAATTTACATACTAAAGAGTGATAATGTTGATGTTTATCTTCAAAGCGTTACCAGGGAACCAGAAGATGAAGTGCAAAGCCTCAAGGTTACTGTAACAATGGGGCAGAAGGATATAAAAACTGTTCAGTTTGTCTAGGTAAAGAGCTGTAAGTGTTGCAGGTCTGAAGAGAAAGGCTTCCCCACAGCTCTGCTTAAAAGATGGGACATTTACACAGCATGTGTATGTGTGGTGGGTGGGGGTGGAAAAGACTGAACAAAAAACAAAAAACAAATAGGGCTTGAAATGAGAAAAGATAAAGCTTAAATGTAGGAAATGGCTTGCAGTATTTTAAAAGTTCCAGAGGACTATTAGGATACAGGTGCCATTAAGCAGTCATTTGGATGGATTATAAGACCAAATTTGATTGTAAAAGTAATTACACGTAGGGTTGGGTGCCAGATGTAGAGGCTGGAGGTATTCTAAGAAGTATCGCAAGGAGGAAAGAGGATATAGAAAATACCATTCCTATGGGTGAGAGTGTAATGGAAAAATAAAAAAAAAATGCTGCAGGCTCCCTGGCAGCAGCAGCAGGCAGCAGAAACTCTGCAGGTTCCCAAGTGGTTCCAGCAGGCCATATGGCGGCAGGCAGTGGGCCCTGAGAGCAGCCAGTCCCAGGCAGGGATGGCTGCAGGTCCCCAGCAGTGGCTGGTCCAGGGCAGGGAGACACATGGCGGTAAGCAAGAGACAGAGACATGGATAGGCATGCCATGCAGAGTGAGGTTGGATATTTATTAAGTGGGTTATACAAGGGAAGGGGGAGAAGAAGAGCAGAGAGGGGGAGAAGGGGGAGGGAGGGAGGGAGAGAGAGAAGGGAGAGACAGAAGATGCCTCCTCAAGAAGATGGAAAAGAGAGAGAACTCAGGCTGGAAACTGAAGATCGGCCTGCTTCAGCAGACAGGGGAGGTAGTGGGTGTGGCTTGTCTCTTAAAGAAACACAACAGATCATTACAGAGAAAAGAGAAGGAAAATGTCACTGCAGCCAGTAGTCATGGGCATTCCCAGTGTAAGTGTAACAGCTCAGCTCTGTCAGGGGAAGGTTGGGCTCCCCAGTGTAAGTGTTATAGCTCACCTCTGTCAGGGGAAGGTTTTCCCAATACAAGTGTTACAGCTCTGAAGGGAAAGGTATCCTGGCAATCAGGAGCCAAGGAATACCACAAAATCATACAGTACAACAAACTTCACACAAGAGATTTATTGGGAGGGAAAAGACCAGAAAGGTAACTGCCTATGCTAGAGTGAGAAGCAGCAGGAAACTGAGCAGAATACAGGGTTTATATAGAGTTTCTTGGGGCCAGAATTTTCCAAGGAGGCCTAGAATTGGTGGGATTTTTGTGGCCTGATCTTGAGGCAAACTCAGGGATTGATGAGATTTTGTGCTCTGGGATTAGTAGAATTCTTTGGCCTGATGTTGAGGCAAGCTCAGGGATTGGTAGTATCCTTTTCCTTGGTCCTGGTCTTGGGGTCAAATCAGGGTCAGGGTGCTTTTCGGTGGCCCTGGTATCAAAATCAAGTTAGGGTGTTCTTTCCTTGGTTTTTTTTTTTTTTTATCACACAAGAGCCCCAACACATTCAAAGTTGCTACACAGGTTTCAACTGAAAAACAGGATCCTACTGTTAAAAAGAAACCTTGTATTCTGCATTGGAACAATAGCAAAGCTACCCCTATGGCAAGACTCTACCTACCAAATGCTGCAATTTTTTAAAAATGCAAATCATAATAAAGGGAGAGAATTTTTCATCAGAATGCTGAAAATTTTCTTCCTTCTGTAAAATAACTGCCTGCAGGGATATTCCCAAGGGTAGGTACACAGAAGCTCACGCAACTGCAAGACAAAAATAGCAGGCTCCATTCTAGGGTGGCAGTATAACCTTCCCAACTGTTCCAACAATTGGGGACCAAGGATTCAAATGTGAGTTTATGGAAGATGTTCTCATTCAAACCACCACAATAGCTTTGCCCCACTTCCTGTTTACTCTCTGCTTCCTGTGTTCAGTACAATGGAGCCAGCTAGATTTCTGCTACCATGATTTCCCAGTGTTTGCTGAATTCAAGAAATATCCATCCAGAAGAGCAGTTTTTGTAGTTGAGAGTAGGAAGAAGGGGTGTGGCTGTGGTCGCCCTAGAAACTGTTTTGCTGAATAAACTGCTTTTTGAAAAAAGTGAAGTAGAGATTAAAGTATCTGATAGTTCCGGTTCTGAACTCTAGGACCAGTGGAGGTGGTCTACTGTTTTCAAGGAACATTATGAGTGGTGGATTTCCTAGGACCTTGGTCATATTTTAGGGCCTGGTTCTAGGGATACACTTCCCTTTATTTCAGGCATTCTACAGATAAAAGGTATGTGGCACTGTTTTTTATCTGGCTACTTCTTGTAGTCAGAGGAATCATTTTGGGGTTTGGGAGTTTGGAGTAAATCTAAGAGAAGTATTGTTTTTATTTTGTCTTATGTGGCAGACTGGGTGATGGTGGCAGTGTGGTCCAGGAGGAACTTCTGCAAAAAAAGTTTAAAAGACAAGGTTAAAATGTAAGTATAAAAATAATAAAGAAGAAAAAGCTGAGTAAGGGGAGAGAAAGAGGATGGAGGGGATCAAAAGTCATCCATAGGAGGAGGTTTGTTGAATTTTCTGTCTGGTCTCTAAGCCTTTGGGTCCCAAACCACTTTTGATCTGTTGATGTAGAAGCAGCATTGTTTGTGGAAGAAAGGTGAATAGCTGTTGTCGGGGTTTCTGTCCTGCCTGGTTCCTGCAATAGTTAAGTCCCAAAGAAATCACACAGAGGTCTACATTAACTATAAACTGATTGGCCCATTAGCTCAGGCTTCTTATTAACTCTTTTAACTTATATTGACCCATTATTCTAGTATATGTTAGCCACATGGCTTGGTACCTTTTTCAGCGAGGCAGTCACATCTTGCTTCTTTCGTATATGGGCTGGGACTGATGAGGAATGGGCTTCCTTCTTCCCAGTATTATCCTGTTCTCATAGACTCCCCTCTACTTCCTGTCTGATTGTCCCACCTATACTTCCTGCCTGGCTACTGGCCAATCAGCGTTTATTTAAAATATAATTGACAGAATATAGACCATTCTCCCACACCAAATAGCCTAACATTGATTGTAGTCAAGGGATAGCCTTCTTTTATTTTGGAGTACCATGGTGGCCAAAGAGTGGAGCTGATGCTGAACAGTGTTGAGTTGATTGAAATTTATTTAAGGCTTTCTAGGAGCTGGTAAGATAGTGGTTAACTGTTGCAAAGAAAACCTTAGTTCCACTATTACTGTTTAGAGTCCTGAAAATTTTTCCAGAGTGGCAAGAAAAGGAATGAGTTTGGTGGCCCATTTATCAGTTACTAAGGTAGACATAGATATAGGGATTGGGGTTTAGAGGGAATGAGAGAAATTGTAGGTGACAAAAAGGTAACAACACTTAGTGGGTAAGCATATATTAATTTGTTCTGCAAACCCCCAAGGAGTCTTGTTTTATTGAAGAGACAGAGAATGAGGTCAAAATGGGTTATTTGATGGACCTTTACTTTTCCTAGACAAACCCTTTGTTCTGCTGTAGGCAGCTGTAATGAGGAGCATGGAGCCCTTTGTTCTGTCCCACCCAGCTAGCTTACACCCAGAATAATCACACAGAAATTGTATTAATTAAATTACTGCCCAGCCCATTATTTATAGCCTCTTCTTGGCAAACTCTCTCATATTAGTTTAACCCATTTCTAATAATCTGTATATCACCACGAGGTCGTGGCTTACAGGGAAAGATTCTAACCAGCGTCTGTCTCAGGCAGGAGAATCATGGCGTCTGCCACACTGACTTCTTCCTCCCAGAATTCAGTTCTTTCCTCCCCACCTATCTAAATTCTGCCCTATCAAAATGCCAAGGCAGTTTCTTTATTTAAACAATGAAAGCAACACAAATATAGGACCTTCTACAGGCAGCAATGAAACAGCTAGAAACCTGGTGCAGACATGGTTTTTCTTCCTGTTGAATGTACTATAGGGGAAAAAACTGTTTCCAGGAAAAAACATAGTGGTATGAGGTGTCCGGGTTGTGCACTGGTCACCACTGGGCATCAGTAAGCTTAGAGGGCTGTTAGAAAGATAAAGGAAAAATAGGAAACAAGAGGTAGAAAAAATCCTGACAAAGAAGGGAACTGGTGGACCTGTCCCATCCACTTCACCTGCCCTCATCCTTCCTTGGTTTCAGCATCAAAATAAACAAAATTAAATGAGCAAAGGGAAATTAAAGAATAAAAACACTGATGTCTTTTGTTGATTTGAAAAGGGTACCTCAAGGCTTAGTGGCACTGTACCTGAGGGCACAGGAGAACTCCCTGTCCAAAGCCTGACAGCAGTTTCTGTAATTGAGAGAGTAGGAAGTCTAGGGTAAAAGGGGCGAGGGAATAAAACTCTGTCCCGAATTTGACTCCACGTCAGAGACCAAAGGCAAGGAAAGAATACCCTGACCCTGACTTGACCCCAAGCACCTGGGCCAAAGGGAAAACACCCTGCCATGACTTGGAAATCTCTGACCCTGTAATCCAGCAGTAAATGGCCAACGCATTGTATTGCATGATAGTTTCCCACTAAAATCACTTAGCATGCTCCCAAAACCCTATAAAAACTTTCCTTTCCATCCAGCCTGCTGCTATTTCTCTTTCTGTTCAGAGGCAGTTACCATTCTGTTCTCCCCAATAAATATCTTGTGTGAGTCTTGTTGTGTGGTGGGACTTTGTGGTGTTGCATGGTTTCTGGTTGCCAAGATAATCTTGTGCCCGGAAAGGGCCTTTCAGGAATGGCATGGTTTCACCAGACCCAGAAACTCTTTTTCTGGATAAACTGCTTTTTGAAACCGCTGGTTGGAAATAAGTCAAACCGCTTGTTCTTGCAACCTGCAGGCCCCAAGGCTTATGCTGAGGGCTAGCTGCTTTCCAGAACTTCCATGTGTGGTGACTTCCTGAACCTTGGGCTCAATTTAGGACCTTGTTTTTAGGGGATTTTTTTCCCTTCAAAATAAACCTTTTATCTGTTAAGTTGCTTTTATAAGGTTATTTTATCATAGCAACTAGAAAGTAACTAAGAGACCATCCTTTATTCCTTCTTTCCTTTACTTTGTAGCAGAAATATGCTCCTCTCAGTGAGCAATCACTCCACATACTCAGCGAAATAAAGAGAAAGCTCTTAACTGATAGTGCCTGTCTAATTAGTCCTGGCTAATGCTCCAAGAGGAGCCAGCCTCAAATAGAAGATTTTGCTAAAGATTTTACACCAAGTTAATACATTCCAGAAAGACTACCATTATTAAATATATTTTGGGTCCCTGCCCCATGTTACACTTTGAACAATTCAAACAGAGACATGAGACTACAAGCCTGGCCACTTAGGCAGATGGACGATTTACACAGGACAGATTCTGAATGTTGTCAGAATTATTTTGAGTACATGAGTGTTGTTTCACTTCAAAGAGTTGTTGCCTAGGGTTATGTTGCCCACCTGGTAGAGTGACAACTTGCTTAAAGAAGAGATTTAGGGCATTATGGCACACCAGGACTTAAGCATGGTTGTGACCCAGCATTGCCCATTTTGAGCACTAATGAGAAGCATATTCTCTGATAAAGGAAATTGATCTAATGACTGGTTGTAAGTCAGGGTTATGGGAATGAGCCTAATGACTGGCCCATCCTGGTAAACAAACATTTATATCCAAGACAAATCTTGTGAATAAACATTGACATCCTAGAATCCTAAATTTCACTTATCTCTAATAGGTCTGGTTAGCAACTACTTGTATTTGGGTTATTTTTGAAGCAGTGCTCCCTTAACTAAATTCTATCTTGTATGACTTAATGTCTTGAAATAAATCTATTAGTAAATCCTCACAGCATCATTTCTATCATTTAGAGTTTCTTCTACATGAACTTGAGGTCTGATGTCTCAATTATTCCCAATCTCCTTCTATTTTCTCTCACAGCTGTTCTTGACAAAAATCCTTATAAATTTAACTACATTTTGGCCTATGCTACTCAGAAGCCTCCAACTAATACACCTTATCTTAACAATTCAACTACTTGCCAAACAAGCAAATGTATACATACAGAGGAAAGAATATGGCAGATACATATGCACCATCTGCTACAACATCCAGGGAATACATGGAAGAAAGTTGGACAACAAACTAGAATATCTCTAGCTTTAATAGAAAAATAATGTATGGAATTTTACAAAGCAGGAAAAAAAGTTCTTAGGCAATCTCAGAGGGATTGGCTTGATTTAGAGAACTCTCCTTTCTTACTCAGAGAGAAAGTGTATACCAATACAGACCAAGGGAAGCTATGGATTAAGGCAGACAGGCACAGAAAAAATGTTGTTGTAGTTTTAATTGTGAAGATTTTAAATAGCATAAAAAGAGAGGAAGCCAGACAGAAGGCATGCAAGAGCAGCAGTAGAGAAGGAAGGAACGGTGCCAGGAAAATCCTTTGTACTTGGTATTCAGAAGAGCAGCTGCACAATAGCATTTTTAAAATATCTCTGCTGAGTCAGTTGCTAGAAATTTACATTCCTCTGTTAAGAGAACACTTTCCTGAAACTCAGAGAAAATGTCCCAGATTAGACATTGAAACATGGCCAGCAGACTACCACTATGTCACAAGAAAGAATCTTTGCCTCAGAACCATGTATAATCAGCAATGCTGAATACTGGTTGCAATCACAATCTTCAGGAAAAATTAAATGTGGTTCAAGTCGGTGCCAGACTTCCATGAAGAATTCCACAGGAGTGGGGACAACATTTTCAATCCAACCCATGAAGACAGGACATACTTTACATAGTACTGCCTTGTGGTGGGCTCAGCACTCCCCATTGGTCTCCTAAGGCACTGATAAGAGTAAGACCAGCATCGGAACTCCAAATAATTTTAAGCTGAAGCTTGTAAACACTCAAGATGACATAAAATACTTTTATTCTCATCTCTATCATTCTTCATTTATTCCTCTTTAGTTTCCAGCTCAATTTAGCAGACTAACTCTGTCCTAATATGTTCTTGCTCTCTATCATTTTTTTCCTTATTGATTTTTTTTCATTTTCTATTATGTAGGCCTTCGCAAAGAATACTGGCTAGTCTCATTTGATGAATCTCTGTGTCTCAGCTTTGTGATTTGGAACTTATATTCTAATTATAAGTTCTAATTATATTCATTTATTCCTGCTTTTCCTCCCATCTTTAGCCAAAACTGCCTTATTTTTCTATCCTAGGTTATTGTAACTATTTTATCATTTATGTCTCTGTACTCTTCTATTCATGTAGTGACAGATATATTAATGCATAAAACATTATCTCTACTTCCTTGGTTTCTAAAATTATTGGTGCTTATGAGGCAACTGATTTTTATTTAACTATTGTTGTACCTTCATAGTAGGCCAATGTTTTGATAGTGATTGCTTTTAAGGCAGTATGCTAATATCAGGGGAATACTTTTCATCCCTGTGCCCTGACTACCAGTCAAGTAGAGTAAAACATCATCTAAAGCAGGTTCTTATTGAACATTGCAAAATGTCCTTCTGAAAAGTAAGCATAACTGAAAAATAAAAGTAAAAAATTAATTCAATGTTCTCACCTTATTTTTGTGTGTCCCAGTGCAAAAACAGAAGAAATATGTTTCCTTCAAAAATTACTAATCTCACAGTAACGTCCTCCAAAGAGACTGATCTTAAATCCCAGACAAAGAATTTAAAAGAATTATTATAAGTTTTAAAAACTCCAAAGTAGACACAAATAAATTACTGAATTCAAGAATGAGATAAGGATGTCAACAGGGATATGAAAAGGAAGTCAATATAAAATACTAAAGGAAAACTAGACTGAGATACTACAAATGAAAAATACATGAAAAGTACAGCTTTGTGTTATGGAATTCCCCTCTGTATGCTGTGATTAGCATTAGTTAATAAAGAAACTGTCTTGGGCCTTCGCAGGGAATAGAGGTAGGCTGGGAAGACTAAACTGAACTCTGGGAGAAAGGAGGAGTTTGAGAGACGTCATGGAGCCATTGCCAGAGACAGATACACTGGAACTTTGCTGGTAGACCACAACCTTGTGGTGATGTACAGATCAATGGAAATGGGTTAAATTAAGATGTAAACGCTATCCATTAAGAAGTTAGAGCTAATAGGCCAAACAACAATTTAAATAATATAGTTTCTGTGTGACTATTTCTGGAGTCTGGGCAGCTGGGATGAACAAGTGGCCTCATACAACAGCTTTGCCAATCAAATGGATCAAGGATTTGTGGCACAGGGGTCTCTAAGACCACCACAGCCAGCAGAGTCACAATTCTTGGGAGGCAGAAAGCTAGCTCAGCTCAGTATGATTTGATACCACTGTAGGATCAAACTTCAGAAATCTGACCCCAAATATCTAATTTTAGCATAATTAAGCACAGAATAATTTGATGAAATTTTTTTCTGGTGATAATTCACTCAATCTCATGTGTAGTAAAACTTAAGGCATGACTGTAAGCACCTCAAAGCACGAGTGGAGGAGTCTGCTCCTCCGTGTACCAGGCTCTGCCCTCAGAACACTTTAATGGCTACAACAGCCAGATCCAGTCCCTTAAGACACAGGCAGCCAAGCTCTGCCCTGCAAAGTAAAGATCCCAAGCTCAGTACTTGAAAACCCAACAATCCCTGATCTTCAAATCCCACTAATCTCCGACCTTGCCCAAAGCTCGGGATTTAAAATCTCACCAATCTCCACTGTGGAAAATCTACCTCCAGAAACACTATATAAGCCTGCCTCCCACTCAGTTCTCTGCTGCTTCTCTCTGAAAGAGTAGAGCCAGTCTAATAAAAGTCTTGTATGAGGCTGTGGTGTGCCTTTGTTGTATTCCTTGGCTCCTTATGTCAGTATACCTTTCCCTTTAGAGCTCTCCCACAATACCTACATCAAAACTCTGTGTAAAGTTTTGTGACATCTCCTATAAGGGTAGATTTTTATAGATTTCACAAGGTATCAAGGGCCTGGGGGAATATGGGGTGTGGTCTTGGCCACAGAAATAGTGCAAAGGTTCACAGGCTCCTAACCACATCTGCTCCAAGCCTTCTTGACAAGTGATAGGCTATGCATCCTTTCCTTTGCAGGAACAAACCTGTGTGTTCAGGGTTCCATGTACCCTTAGTGCTTATCTGTGAGTACAAGAACCTCATGTTGCCCACATTTGGGATTTGGGTCAGAATAGTGGGGTTTGAATGAGTATGAGGTGTGGTTGGTTGTTTATACTTTTTGCTCTTTTGGGGGACCACCACCCAGCTCCCAAATAAACCACACAGGGGGGCTTATTCTTTCCTAAAAAATGCCTGGCCTTAGCTTGACTTTTTCTTGGCAGCTTTTGTTAACTAAAATGACCCCAGCTACCTTTGCCTCTGAGCTTTTACCTTTTTCTATTTCTGCATAGTTCTTTCTCCGTGCCATGAACTGTCATTGGGTGACTGGTTCCTGGTGTTCTCTCTCTTCATTCTTGCTGCTTGATCTTTTCAGACTTCTCCTTCCATTTATTCTCTCTGTCTGAAAGCCCTACCTATCCTTTCCCCTGCCTTGCTATTGATAGTTCAGCTCGTTATTACCTCTATCAGGTGTTTTAGACAGGCAAAGTAATACAGGTTCATGGAGCTAAACAAATGCAACATAAAAGAATACAACATATCTTTGCACCATTAAACAAATGTTCCACAGCATAGACAAATGTAACACATCTTAAACTAATACTCCATACCAATGAGGTAGACTAGATAGAAAATTCTGACAATGAAAAGGATAACCTATTAAATAACATATGGTGCTTTGATGAATAATTTACAGAACATTATGAAAAGACTAAATCTAAGAATCATATACACAAGAGAAAAGGAATCTGTTAGTTTGCCTGAGAATGTCCCCCCTAGGCCCAGATCTTTAAATACATGATCCTCAGTTAATACAGTTGTTTATATAGAATTAGAAAGTTTGCCCTTGCTGGAGGAAGCATGTCACTGGGGGCAGGCTTGGAGGCTTCAAAAGCCTCGCACCATTTCCAGTGAGCTCTCGACTTTCTGTTTCTGGTTCTCAGTTGCTGTTCCAGCCACTGTGTTTACCTGCTGCCACACTCTGACTCCATGATGCTAATGGACTCTCATCCCCTTGGAACCATTAAGTCCCAAATAAATCATTTTTTTCTAGAGGTTGCCTGGGTCTTGGTGTTTTATCACAGCAACAGTAAAGTTACCAATAAAGAATCTTATTCTAAAGGAATAAAAACCATTTCCAATAACATCATAGCAGAATATTTTCCAAAACCTTTAAAGTAAAAGCATAGCAGAACATATCTCAAAATTAGGCAAAGAAATTCATTTAGGATGCATGTCCAGGTTAGATTATTTGATTAACTTGACACAAGTTATAGTTTTTCTTGGGAAGAGGAAGCTTAATTGAGAAAATATCTACTTCAGACTGCCTGAAGGAAAGTCCATAGAACATTTTCTGGATGAATGGTTGATGGCTCACAGGAGACAGAATGGGTAGTGTAATGCCCTGGGAAGGTGGTCAGAACTTGTATAAGAAAGCAGTTTGCTGCAGTAGAAGGGAATAAATGTAGAGATGCACAGCCAGACATTATGCAGAAAGTGAGAGACCTCTGACCAGTCAATCAAAAATGGGATGTCTCCATCAAATCCCTCCCCTCGGGTTCAGGAAACTTTGTGACAGTGGAGGCAGAGTGTAAGAGTCAGAGGGGAATTTAATCACCAGAAGAGCCAAGGACTCCAAAGCTGTTCTCAGATTTCCCTCAAAGAATTCAGATTTGTATCTTGTTCCAGGTCACAGTACCCGAGCAAGCTGTGGCAATTCTGTCCCTTAGGCATAGACATACCTGTTCTGTTCCAGTGTCACCTGTCTGGCTTTCCTCTGGGAGATAAGGAACATACAATGTAATACCTACACACAGTCAAAGGACAAAAATGCCCATTTTTTTCTACTTATGACTGCTGTGCACTCCCATTCTTCAAACCAGTGGGAGATGCGCTTGCATTTGTCAGGCAAACGCTGGTCGGTCAGCACAAGTGTGAGCCACTGAGAGAGAAACATCGAGAAGTTAGACGGGCAGACTAGTGGATATGAAATAAAAGGCTGGACTGAAAACCAGAGCTTAAAACTTGCTAAGAAGCACCCTTAGTGGATTAAAGTGAGATCTGGATACAAGAATTTATATATGTGGGAGGAGAAAATACTTAGAAAAATCTCAATAGGTCGTAAACCACCTTTTCACATCTTAAGAGATAAAGCAGCCTTAAATAATCATTATATTATGCTTTGGGAGCGTTGTAATCTATTTTACGAAACTCTTACAGAATACAGCCTGTGGAGTAAGCAAGCTCTACATCCATGGTGGTACACATCAACCTTTGTGAGAGAAGCTGAGTACATAATTTTAGTAGTTTTCCTTTCTATTTACAAAAAATATTTTTCATTAGTTACAAAAGACTTACAAAATAAAATAACAGAATTTGAAAAAAAAGAGTCAGAGGGGAGGGAGGACAGCAAAGAAACAATGTCCTCTAAGTCAACATGGATTGATGCACATATGAACACACAGAGGCAGCATGCACAGGGACTGCGTGGATCTGCACCAGATGGGGTCCTAGAGCTTAAAGGAGAAGTGGACACATGTCACCACACAGTCCATGAATAAAGCTGTGGGAGATTTTGGAGATCTTGTGAGAAAACTCCACGTAAACAAGACAGGGCCTCGAAACCTCTGTCCCTCCATAACATGGGTTGTTCTTGGTTGCGCTTTTGTGTCCCTCACAGGTGTAAAATAGCAGTGGTTTGCTTTAGATTTCACATTGCTTCTTACCTTTGTTATTGAAAAATGTTTCCAAGCATGGTTGTCCTTGTGACTGTACATACCCTAAACTCAAGTGACCTTTGCTTATTTGACTTTGCTTAACCTTCAGAATATGAACTGTCTGATGCCCTGAATAAAGCTGGAAATTGAGACTTTAGTCCAGCTCGTTTTTATACTTTTGTCTCCCAAGTTCATGGTGCCAACTATAGCAGCAACAGATGCATGCCCATATGACTCATCTAGAAGCACATATAAACTCACAGAGACTAAGGCAACATGCACAGGGGCTGCACATGTCTTCACCAGATGAGGTCCTACAGCTGAAAGAAGTGAACACATACCCTCATCCAGAAACTATCTCCAATTGACAACCATTTGCAAATGAAAATTTAGGTTTCCCCAAGGGGATCACACTGGAGAATCAAACTATTCTTAAGGGTACTGCATGCTCAGCAGTAGATGCCAATAGAAAACAAACTTTAGAGTTTCTTGTCTCAAAATATGTTAGGGCTTTTTCTTTTTCTTTCTTTTTTTAAATGATCTTGATGAATCAGTCATTCAGCACTTCTCAGGCCTGAACAGACAAGGACAGAGACAGCTCCCCTCCAGGCCCCTTGGTGGTGGGAGGAGAGGGGGAGGGCAAATCAACCATGAGCTTCTGATGCTGAGTGGTTGGATACCATCGTGGTGAGTGAGTACGGAGTGTGGAAATGGGGAACCGAGTGAGGCAGAGAGCTGTACTGGGGAGAGAGGTGGATCTGTAGAGGTAAGGGAGGTGAGGCTGATATAGGTGATCTCCTGCTTGTCACCCTGGTCTGTGCTGATATCTAGGCCAGGGCTGCTGCCAAGGTCCATGTGTTTATCTGTGGCCCTGATGCAACCATTGGGGTCTGTGTTGATGTCTGTGGGGTTGGCATTGATGACTGTGGCCCCTGTTACCACCACCAAGGGCTTTACAGACCCTCAGAGTCTGTACTCTGACGCCACCTGTGACCAGGTCTGTGTCCTCACAGGGACCGTGCTGATCCTAAGAGGCCTGCACTGTCCACCTGGGATCATGGGTCCTTGCTGATCCAGGAGGCTTGGGCTACCACCCAAGTGTACTTACAGGGACCATTTTTGGTTTCATGACCCTGCTGTATCCAGGCTCTGAATTGATATCCATGGCTCCTGTTGCCACTAAGGGCTCAACAGAGGCCTGAGCTGCCATACTACACCATGGTGTTTTCTGGACCCAAATTGTGGCCCAGAGTCATGTCTGGGTACACGCCCCTACTGCTCACCAGAGTCTGTGTTGTTGTCCATGGCTCAGGTTAACATAGAAGGCTGAGACGATGCTTGGGGTATGGGTTGCCACCTGGGGTCACGTTGGCATTCAAAGGCTGTAAACTGCTTTGGGTGGGTTACTTAGTCTAGGGGTTGTAACCCACCCTGCAGTCAGTTATTCCAGGGTCACGGAGAGGCACTATCTGGAAGATAATGGGCTAAGAGAGACGAAGGAGGCCAAGCGGGGGTTCCTGTCAAAGCCTCTGTTTATTAGAGACAGGGCTACAGCTTATATTGGATGAGGAGTTTGGTTTGGGATGGGGGCGGGGGCATGGAACCTTGCCACGTGGTCCACGGTCACGTAGGCCAGGAGTTCACAGGTTGACACACCTTGTTCTCTAGATAGTTTTGAATGTGAGGTAGGTTCTACTCTCTATTAACAGCTAATTGGGTGTGGGGTAGGCTCTGTCAATAGAACGATTGTCAATACAATTGAGGGGTGGGGTTCTCTGCAGGCTCCCCAGGGCGATGGTTCCTGTAATAATTTTAGGAGGAAAAGGCTCCTGAAAGATCTGCAGACTCCCCAGGGTGATGGTTCCTGTAATGATTTTAGGAGGAAACGGCTCCTGACAAAAGGCCACACTGCCACTAGTGTCATGTTGATCTGGGCAATCTGCAATGCTTACTAGAGCCGTAATGACATCCTAGCCTGGGCTGCTACAGAGGACCAGATCTTGGTCTGTTGTCCTACTGCAACCTGACTCTATATATGTTTGATGCCCATGGCATGTATTGCCAGCAAAGCCCACATGGAGGCCCAGGATCTGTAGCCATGTTGGTGTCAGAGGGCTGCACCACTGCCAGGACCATACAGACCTGAGTGACATTTTCAGCCTACATATAGCCTCAGACAAAAATCAGAGCCATGTCTGGGTTCCTGCTATAGCCAAGGTCTGCGTTGATGTCTGAGATTCCTATTGCCATCCAAGACTTTCTGGATTCTCGGATTGTGAGCTGCCACCTTGGGCCAAGTTGGTGTCTGAGGGCCATGCTACTACTGGATCTCCATGTTGGTATGAGTGACCTGTGCTGTCAATCTGGGCCATGGTGGCATCCGGCCCAGACTGCAGCCAAGGACCATGTCTGGTTCTATTTATGTTCTAACTGCAGTTGAGGACTATGTGGATATTCATAGCCTGTATTGCCACCATGGGTCGTGTGGAAGTCAGGGGTCTACGTTGCCACATAGAGCCATTTTATAGCTCAAGAGCTGAGGCTCTGCAGGGTTATAGAGCTCAGAATGGCCTGTGCTGCCACCCAGGTTCATGGTGTTGCCTGGGCCTGGGTTGCTGTTGGAGGCCTTGTCTGGGTCCATGGCTCTGCTACAGCTGCCATCTTTGGTGAGGTCTGTGGCCCCTGTTGCCATTGAAAGCAGTGAGGATAGGCCTGCAAAGATTCGTCCGTGTCCCTCACTAACTACAGCATTTGGGAGAGTGGGCCCTGCACCTCACCTGGGCGGCACATTAGAACTGACCCTGTTGATGGGACTGTGGGTGATTTGATCCTGCAAAAGTTCATGGGAGATCTATCTCCACCCCTCATCTGCCATATGGTAGAGTGGGTGAGGGAGAGGAGATTTCCCCCCTTCCTAATCCCTAGCCTCTTGTGACAGGTGGGAGACCTGGCCCTGGGGTAATGAGAGAGGGAACATTGGCACTGTACCTCACCTGGGCAATAGAGTAGAGCTGACTCTCTTGGAGAGGGCACACGTGAGCTGACCTGGAAGGCATGATAGTGGGAAAACTGCCACCCCTGTCGGCCATATGGTGGCATGGGTGAGAGAAATATGTCTTCCCACCTCGCCCCTTGCCACTTATGACAGGTAGGAGCTCTAGCCTCAAAAGCAAGATAACATAAGAACTGGTGCTGTCCCTCAACAACTGCAGCACTCGGGAGAGCAGAGCTTGTACCTTGCCTAGGAAAATGAGGAGAGCTGGTCCTGGTGGTGTGAGTGTGGTAGAGTCAGACCTGAGGATCCGAGAGCAGAACTGGCCCTCCTTGCTGTAGGCTGCCTTGGGAGAGCAGTTGGTAGATAAGGTGGATGTTGGGGCAGGCCAAGTCATAGCCCTGATTCTGGGCCTGGGCAGTTGCTGAGTTGGTCCTTCTGCCAGTTCTCCCCTTTGCTCACCACCAGAGTGAGCTCTGCAGCATTGCCCAGGCTAATTCATTCATCCTTGCAGCAATAGTGAGGTGCAGCCAGTTCTGCTCTCACACTCTTAGGATCAGCTCTTGCACCTACACCATCTGGCCAGCTCTACTGGGTTGCCCAGGGGCGGTGCAGGGCCATGATATGTTGATTTTTGTTTTATCTTATTATTTTATATTTTGTCATTACCACTTAGAAGTCTTTTATTTTCTAATGAAAGACAGAAAAGGAGTGGATCTGAATAGGAGGGGAGGGAAAGGGGAACTGATGTTAATGATAGTCCACCACAGATCACCAGTCAGTTTATAGCCAATTGAAAGTCTTTATTACAGCCAGACCATACCCAAGTGTTCAGGGACCTAGTATGGCCCTGAGTGGCTAGAGCATGGGCATTCTAAAGGCAGAAACCATGGCTTGGCACCTTGCTAGGCAGGTGTCTAGTTAAACTTAAAATGGTCTCAGCAGGGATATAAGATAGAGGAACGTTTGCATTTTTTTATCCTCTCTCACTGGGAGGAATAAAGGGAGGAAAGCCACAATTAGGATATATTATGTGAGAATAAACATATCTTTAATAAAAGAAAAAAGGAAGGAAGGAAGGAAGGAAGGAAGGAAGGAAGGAAGGAAGGAAGGAAGGAAGCAACTTTTCTCCACGGGCTCTGCTTCAGTTCCCAACCATCTCTGTATTCAGTTCTGACCTTCCTTACCGATGGATAGTGACCTGAAAGGTGTAAGATGAAATAAACCCTTTCCTCTCCAAATTCATTTTGGTCATGGTGTTTTTATCATAGCAATAGAAACCCTAAATAAGACAGAAATTGGTACCAGGTCTGTGGGAAATTTCTGTAACAGATCTGATCACATTTTGGGGGAGAATTGAAATTTTGAGACAGAAAAGCCATTGAATGTTCAGAGCTTAATGAGATATTGTTGTGGGCATTTAGAGAAAATTGCTAAGAGGAGTGTAGATAAATGGAGGGCTGGCTTGTGAAATTTCAGTGGGAAGTTTGAAGAGTCCTTTAAAGATTCAATCAGGGCCATTTGATATTTTGAATTAAAAATTTGTGTTTCCAGTCAGCTGGGGCTGAAGAATCAGCTGGTGATTAACAGGAGCCCGGGATCACTAACATGAATGCTTCGCTTTCCTGGGCTAATTGCGACAAACATGACTGAGATGAAATCTGGGTATATTTCCTCAGGGTCAGCATGCAGGAGCTGTGCTCCAAGGCTGTACCTTGTGCTGGCAGCTGGACCTGGCAATGTGTAAGCTTCACCCAGGTGCTACTGGGTTTGAAGTCATGAAGGGGTCAGGAAAATCAGTTGGGGCTTGGCACTGTGAGAGGCTAGGAGAGGCCACTGGTGAAGGTGCAGCCCCAGTTTCAGTAGAAGCCCCAAGAATTGAGGGGGTCATGGAGAAAAGACTCTGACACCACGTAGGAAGGTCAGAGTCCCTGAAGGGATCCCAGGAGAGATTATTTGTGAAGGTGCAGTCCAGGAAAAGCAGGGACCCAGAATTTTGGAGAGGCTATTACCATGAAACAATCACCAGTGATAGAAGCAGTAGAGAGGAGCTAGCCTGAGCCTGAGAGACACTGGCAGAGCTGGGAAGTGGAGCCTTTTGGAGGAGCCATGGAGATCATGAGTACAGCTCAGATGTCTGACACTTAGCTTTTTACATAGTTGGACTTTGCTTTTGCTTTGGTCTGATTACAAGTGTGTCCTGGCTCTTCCTTTTTTAATGAAGAAATATATAATTTATGTTTTATTTCTCAGGATTGCACAGTTAAGAGACTTTGGAGTGTTACAAAGATTCTGGATATTTTAGAAAGACTTTTTGAAATTTTTAGAGAGACTTTTGAACTCTGAAATGATTTTGATTTTTTTTTTGAGACAGGGTTTCTCTGTAGCTTTGTAGCCTGTTCTAGAACTAGCTCTTGTAGATCAGGCTGGCCTTGAACTCACAGAGATCCTTCTGCCTCTGCCTCCTGAGTGCTGGCATTAAAGGTGTGCACCACCACCACCTGGCAACTTTGGATGTTTTAAGAGACTGGACTTTTAAAGTGTTCAGATTTTTAAAGATGGTGATGCTTTAAGATTATTTATATTGTGATATTGATATTAATATAAGATCTTGATGATGAACGAGAAAGGAAAGGTTATCGTTTAACAGTAGTTTATGTGTCTGTTAGGGTCTGAGAGAAACCCTCAAGAAAATGAACAGCCATGTATGCAATACAAGAGTGCTTTACTAATTCCAATGTTAGGATGACACTTGGAGACCCCTAAAGAAGGTCACAAGCTCCTTTTTAGCCGAGTTAGGGCAATTCCAGAGAGGAGGGATTAATCTGGAGTTTATTGGTGGAGGAAGGATTAGTATAGGGAGCTGATTGTTAGAGGAAAGATTAGTATGGAGGTTGATTGGTGGAAGGTTCTATTGGTTAGGGACCTTCCAGCAGCAGGGTAGGGAAAGCTTTCTTTAGTTATCAGGAGACTGGAAGAGGTGCCTGCTGAGCAAGCAAAGGAGCTTTGGGGGCCTGCTGAGCCAGCAGAAAGGGCCCTGGGGTGCCTGCTGAGCTAGTAGAAGGCTATGTTTTTTTTGTGAAGACTGTTTAGCTCTGTCCCATTTTAGCGAACCAAAACTAAGGCTTAGATTTCTGTCAGGTTACTAGGAGAGCCTGGTCTGCCTCCCCCCCCCCCCACTCCGACCCCAGCTCTCTCATCCCCCACCCCCCGGCTTGAGTCATCTCAAATCCTTGAGATGCATTTTCCAGATCTACAGGCTTGTATTGCTATCTCAGAACCATTGGCTGGACCAGAGAGATCTGTGATGATCACCAGGTCTCCTGGCCAGAACCCGTGGAGCACAGGAGATGATACCTTCTTACAGACTGCACACAGCTGAGACCAGAGTTGTTTCTGCACCTGAGACAGAACTTGTAGGGAGGAGAGAAATCTTTGGTCATCAAATTCAGCCAGTAATTCTGCCCTAAGATTAGGCAGAATGGGTGGTGGTCTGACATGCATGATCTCAAATAGGGTCAGGCCTAGGGTATAAGGAGAACTGTGAACCCTGTACAGAGCAAAGGGGAGGAGAGACACCCAGTCACTGCCAGGATTAAGAGTTAATTTGGTTAAGGTCTCCTTTAGGGTCTATCTGATTCATCCTTTCTACCTGGCCTGAACTTTGGGGATGATAAGCACAGTAAAGTTTCCAATTGGTCCCCAAAGCCTTAATAAGTTTTTATGTTACCTGAGAGAGGAATGCAATTTCATTATCTGAGCCCAAGAGCACAGAGAGGCCATACCCCAAGATAAATTCTTCCAGTAGCTTCTTGACCACCATGGCAGCTGTCTTGTGCTTAGTTGGGAAAGCCTCAGTCCATCCTGGAAAGGTATCTATAAAAACTAGCAAATACTTATATCATATAGGACTGGCTTTACCTCTGTGAAGTCAGTCTCCCAATTGATGCCAGGCTGAGTTCCTTTCTCCTGGTGTCCAGTTCTTGTGACTCTATCTTTTTCAGTGACGAGACTGCTTGTGGGACATTGGCCTGCAGCTTCTGCTGTTTTGGCCTTAAGGTCAAAACCCTTAAGAGGTGCTCTTCTCTGGAGGTCCTGTACTTTTCTTTCTTTCAAGTTTCTCTGATATATTTGTCAGACGAATTGAGTGGCAAAGTCTGATGGGAGGGTGATCCATTCATTAGTGGTCTTGAACTATCCTTTCTACTTGTGTTTGTGCACAAGAGGATTCTTTGGAGCTCTTGGTCAGTTTAAGTTGGAAATTCTGGCAATGTGTGTGTTACCATCTTTGATAGTGTGGCCAGAAGGATGGCTGCTGTCTGGAGGGCATACTCCTTTGCTGCTGTGTCTGCCAAGCTGTTTTGCCTAGAGATTGGGTCCTCTCCTTTCTGGTGCCCAGGGCAGTATATGACAGCTATCTGGCAGCCATATGGCATGTAAGAGGTCTAAAATCTCCTTGCTTTTGACAGCTATTTTTGCCTGCCTTGATTATGTATGTACCCCAGGTAAGTTACCTCAGTCTGGCCAAGTTGAGCCTCCTTTGCTGATATACAATAACCCAAGTCTTCCAAAGTTCTAAGCTGCCCTTTACTGGCAGCTTTGCATACTTCCTAGGTGTCATCTGCTACCAGGATGTCATCCATATCAACAGGAGTATGTTTTAGGGACCAAAATACCCATATCTCTGAGGCACTTAATATGGGGGAGTGATTCCCCTGCTTGGCCTCTCTGGGTGTTGGGTATTATTTGACATCCATCAGTGTTTCCCCAACTTTCAGCTGTATTAGTGGGGGGGGGCTGGCTGCCAGTCCAGGTACCCCAGTCTTTGCCCATGCTTGGGGAACTTCTTGGAGTCAATTTTGGAGATGTCTATTGTATTTTTGATTGGGGGGGGGGTACTGACAAAGTGGATGTGGGCCTCCATCTCCGTTAATAAGTCTCTTCCAACAGTAGTCATGGGCACTCAGGGATGACCATAAAAGAGTGTGTTACTCAGCCCTTTCTTATGTCCACTGATCTTCAAGTAGTCTATGAGTACCAGTTCATCACTGTAACCTCCATTGCACCCAGGATTGTTTGGTGACATTTTGCCTAGGGATTGTTTTAGAATGGAGTGTTGTGCTCCAGTATCCACCAGAAAAAAATCTCGGGGTTTCCCCTCCACCATTAGGGTTACCCAAGGCTCAGGGAGGGGCTTTTGAGCCCCATCCCCTTCAATCACTCATCTCTTCCAGTTCCAGTACATTTGCTTGCTGTACCAGCACAGCCTGGATGCCGAGACTGGCGAGGGTGCCGGGATTGAGACACGGAGGCTTCTTTTCAGGTGGAAGAACAGCAATCTTTTTTTTACCCCCGAGCTAAAGCCTCTTATACCTCTACTGCTTCTGTCGAAAACCACTGGCCAGAAAGAACACAAACATCCTTGTCAATTATAGACCACAAGGAAGTTCTGCTGTTGGTCAAGGGGAGTGAAGGCAGCTAGATCACAACATTCACTTTTGAGCCCCATTGTTGCGGACATTCATTCTTCCAGTGACCAACTTCTTACAGCAGGCACATTGGTCTTTCTGCAGACTTTCTGGCTCTTCCCTTTATGCAGTGAGTCTCCAAAGGCCATAGCCTGTCTCCTAACCTCTGGGCTACCTGACACAGCAGAAGGATTTTGGTGAGCCCATGTATCTGTCTTTCTAAAGCTTTTATAAGCCCCCTTGTCTGCCTTTTTTCCCCAGGGTTTCCCTATTATTGAGTACTTTCTCAACAACTTCAGTGAGATCAACCAACCTCTTACCTTTAAAACCTTTTAATCTTTGCAACGTACAGCAGATATCTGGTGTTGACTGGTTGTTAAAAGCCATGCCGACTGCAGACCAATTCTCCGGTGTTTCCAGATTCAAGAGTGTTATAAGCTTTTATCAGTCTCTTTAGAAATACTCCTGGTGTTTTCTTAGGTCCCTGGCATACATGACTAACTTTGGGCAAATTTGTGGGCTGCCTTGTAGCAGCCCAGAGACCTCTTAATAGAGTCTGGCAATAGACTTTCAGCCTCTCCCTATCTTTCTCCATGTTGAATTCCCAACTGTTTCACATCATAAGAAACCCAGCATTTATGAGGTCTGCATTGGTGACTTGTCTTCCATCTGGGCTTGGAACCAATTTCCAAGATTCTATTCTAATCCAGTACCTTTCTTCAGTAGTGAAGAGAACCTAAAGCAGTTGGAAACAATCATCCCATGTGGTCTGGTGAGTGAAAAGGACAGAACACAACAGGTCAACTAGCCTTGCAGGCTTTTCAGGAAATTTAGGATTTTGTAATTGCTAATTATAAAGGTTGCTAGTGACAAAGGACCAATGGACTAGCTCTGCCTGTGTAGTAGGAGCTGCTGGTTGTGTTCCTGCCGCCCCAGCTCCTGGTCGCCTGGCTAGCTTATGCCCC